>NC_056702.1:21189643-21489643 GCF_018831695.1 Puntigrus tetrazona | reverse complement strand
ACATGCTACGGAAGTTTGTTGCAGACACAGGAAAAGACTGGGACAAGTTACCATTTTGTTCTCTTTGCTTACCGAGAGGTACCCCAAGCATCAACGGGATTCTCACCATTTGAGCTTCTCTATGGATGGCATGTACAAGGACCCCTGGACTTGCTAAGGAAAGGCTGGGAGGAGGAACCTGCATCCAAGACGGTGGGGAAGGGCATTGTGCAGTATATGCTAGAAATGCGAGACCGTCTAGAGCAATACAGAGAACAAGCCAAAGAGAGGGATTGGTGCGGTCCTTGCCCAGAGAAGTGCAGGAGAAGAGAGGCCGGTTGTCTATCTCAGCCGCAAGCTACTCCTCAGGGAGGCAAGATATTCAGCGGTTGAGAAGGAAGGTCTCGCCATCAAGTGGTCCCTGGACAGCTTACGCTATTATCTCCTTGGTCGAGAGTTTGACCTAGAGACTGACCACCAAGCCCTAACCTGGATCCAATCTATGAAGGACCACAATGCCAGAGTTACACGGTGGTACCCCTGCAGCCATACCGGTTCAAGATACGGCACAGACCGGGCAGACTCAATGTAGTAGCCGACTATCTGTCCAGGTTTCTGGCCAGTTCGCGGCTGGGAGAGGGGGAAGGTGATGTGATAAAGTCACATTAGCTGCCACCGCTGGGGAAGCAGCACTACATTACACTCGCATATACACACCCGCACACACTCTGGTTTACCTCATCCACACATTGCATCCTCCCCTCTGTTGCCACTATCAGTGTAGCAGGTGCACACGCGATAGTGATAGCGCACAGACATTTCCCCATTTCAGCACTTCTCCATTATTTATATTAACCGTTACATACATTTTACATAGCACTTGTCCTGTTTTGTCTCTGTGATGTCTGTCTGTGTGGGCGTAGTCAGTCTACCGGGGAAAGCTAGCGCTGGCCAAACCCAGTGCACGAGCGGTGATGGCATGGCCTTCCCGCACTGTGCCGCGCAACCGGAAGCTGGCGAAACCATTGTGAATGTATGATTAGGTGTTTGATGTGTGTATTTACCTGTGGCAATAATATAATAAATGTATTGTGTTAAAGCGTTATAAGTGTTAAAGGATTGCATGTTGATTGTATGTAATGTTGGTCATACTCATTGATAAATAAGTGCCAAATATAGGTGGTATTTGTGTCCCCAAATGGTACTACCCAAAAAGGGGCAGAGTTTGGCCTATTTAACTACAGGACGAGACTTGTTCACCAAGTCGATGTTTAGAGTGCTACTGCGGTGCCTCAAGCAATTTAAAACCCTGATGTATATTGTGGATACCTGTTTGACACTTGTAGTGTTTTCCGGTTTATTTTTCCCTTTTTTTTTCTTTGATACTTTGGGTTTGTTCTTTGTAGGTTTTTGTGTTCACCTGTATATACCCTTCACTGTGGACAATACTTCTGCACTGTAAATAAAACTGCACTTTGCACTGAAGTGCTGTTGCGAGTGAGCCATCATTTTACTTTTTTACGAATTTGCTTCCCTCCCCGAGCTGGTGGGCTCGGTTACATCACACATTTCATAAAGACATAATTATTAATTCTTTACAAAACAAAACAACTTAAAATGTTTAATAGAATTATTTATAACAATGGAAGATGTTTAATTAGTTACTGATCTTTTTGTGATTGTTTGTAATTTTCCATCTAGAGTCAGTGTTGAAGATCAAACTGTTCAGATTCATCATGAATGAAAGACAAACATCTGGAGATGAAGAGTATTTTCCAGCCTGCAGGTACTTTGAGGAACACACTTCAAGTTTTTATTTATTTATTTTTTTATAAAAATAATTTTTGAAGTATTTTAAGATCATCTTATAATATATTAAGGTGATTCTCATTATAAAGTATAACATCTGTTCTGTTTCAGTTCAGTTCATCAGAAGAGATCAGAAGCAGAGCCCAGCTGTGTGTCTATGAAGAGTGACTGGTCTATGAATGAGCCAATAAGATTTAAGAGTGAAGATTCACAGCCTGGACTCAGGTATGACACTTATATGATGTTTTGATTTACAATTTATATTATCATATTTTATTAAATTTGATACAATGTATGAAATGTTGAATATCTCTCTGTTTTCTGTTTTAGTTCAGTTCATCAGAAGAGATCAGAAGCAGAGTCCAGCTGTGTGTCTATGAAGAGAGAGACATCTGTGATTCAGTCTTTAGATTTTAAGAGAAGAGTCCTCGACACACTTAGATCAAATCTGCTGAAGAAGTTTGAGTGTCTGTGTGAGGGAACAGCGATGCAGAGAAACCCAACACTGCTGAATGAGATCTACACAGAGCTCTACATCACAGAGAGTGAGAGAGGAGAGATCAATAATGAGCATGAGGTGAGACAGATTGAGACACAGAACTTTACCTGTACAAAGACAAAGACATCAGAACTGTGCTGACAAAGGAGTCGCTGGCATTGGAAAAACAGTCTCTGTGCAGAAGTTCGTCCTGGACTGGGCCGAAGGGAAAGAGAATCAGGACGTCCAGCTCATATTTCCACTTCCTTTCAGAGAAATCAACATGATGAAGGACAAAACACTCAGTCGTTCAGATCTTCTTCACGTCTTCTTCCCTGAAACTAAAGAAATGGAAATATTCAGTGATGAATATAAAGTGTTGTTCATCTTTGATGGTCTGGACGAGTGTCGTCTGTCTCTGGACTTTAAGAGTAAAGTGAATCTGTGTAATATATCTGAGTCAGCCTCCGTGGATGTGCTGCTGATGAACCTGATTGTGGGGAATCTGCTTCCCTCTGCTTTAATCTGGATCACCTCCAGACCAGCAGCAGCTGATCTCGTCCCCTCTGACTGCGTCCATCGAGTGACAGAGGTACGAGGCTTCAATGAGCCACAGAAGGAGGAATACTTCAGGAAGAGGATCAGTGATCAGAGTCTGGCCGACAGGATCATCTCACACCTGAAGTCCTCCAGGAGTCTCTTCATCATGTGTCACATCCCAATCTTCTGCTGGATCTCAGCCACTGTTCTTGAGAAGATCTTGAGTCGAGCAGAGACTGGAGAGATTCCCAAGACTCTCACTCAAATGTACACACACTTCCTGATCCTTCAGACCAACATCAAACATGAGAAGGACTATGAGAAGAACCTGACAGATGAAGACATGATCCTCAAACTGGGGAAACTGGCTTTTCAGCAGCTTGTGAAAGGAAACCTGATCTTCTATGATGAAGACCTGAGAGAGTGTGACATTGATGAGACAGAAGCATCAGTTTACTCAGGACTGTGCACTCAGATCTTCAGAGAGGAGCTGGGCTTGTTTCAGGGGAAAGTCTTCTGCTTCATTCATCTGAGTCTTCAGGAACATCTAGCAGCTCTACATGCACACCTCTCCTTAACAATAAAGAAGATAAATGTGTTTGACCAAATCAAACAAAATTATTTCTTTAATGTCTTACACATATTTAGACCGTTATCTAAGCTGCATCAGAGAGCTGTGAATGAGGCTCTACAGAGTAAGAATGGACATCTGGATCTTTTCCTGCGGTTTCTTCTGGGTCTCTCAGTGGAGTCCAATCAGACTCTCTTAAGAAAACTACTGACACAGACAGGAAGCTGCTCCTACAACAAAGAGGAAACAGTTCAGTTCATCAAAAAGAAGATCAGGGAGAATCACTCTTCAGAGAAATCCATCAATCTGTTTCACTGTCTGAATGAACTGGGTGATGATTCACTGATGCAGGAGATCCAGGGTTATCTGAAATATGGAGAAATAAGAGAAACCAAACTCTCCTCTTCACAGTGGTCAGCTCTGGTTTATGTGTTGCTGACATCAGAGCAGAAGATGGATATTTTTGATCTAAAAGAGTTTATTGGACAACAACATACAGTAGATGAAGTTCTTCAGTATCTGTTACCTGTGGTTAAAGAATACAGATCAGTTTGGTAAGTAACACTGAAGAGCACTCCACTTTAAAAACTTCACCACATTTAAAATGTATTATATGTTTTTAATAAAATTAACAAAATGTAAAAATCAAAGAATTAGATTTCTGCCAGTGAACAGGGGTGTTGTAGGTAACTCACTAAACCAGTTGAGGAGGTCTTTGTGTGGTCAGTCCCTCCAGAATTTTGCTGCATTGCTGAATTTTTTTTTTTTCAAAATTTGTGACAATACTTGTGCCATTCATTGTGATGTTTTGCAGTAAAAAGACGCCAAAGCCAAAAAATATGTATTATTTTTCTGACCTCAGAAATCACTGTGCTCTGTAATTTATAAAAAGAGAAAACCGATAACTTCACTTCATGTAACACTAAATAAAAATTATAATAAACATAAACTCTTTAATTTTAAAAGTATAAAATGTTTTTTGAAACATACATTCAAAATCTAAAGGAAGGCTAATTGTTTGTCTTGTTCTTTACAAAGGCTATGTGGATGCAAACTCACTGCTCAGTCTTGTGAATGTTTGTCTTCAGTTTTACAATCCTCAAACTCAAACATCCTGAAAGAGCTGGACCTGAGTAACAATGACCTGCAGGATTCTGGAGTGAAGCTGCTCTGTGAAGGACTGAAGGGTCCAAACTGTCATCTGGAGATTCTGAGGTAAATGCTTTCGATAAAACACATAAGTAATGCATGTTTATCAAATTTTTATAAATATCCAGACCAGCTTTGTTTATTTATATGTTTATTTATACATCATTACCATGTAGTACCGTACCTTTTGTTGAGAAATGATAAAAGGTTGCACCACAACAATTATACGAACTTGCACAAAAGCTCTGAAATATATTTTAAGTTTCTCCTCTGCCATGGACTTCTTGAGTTTATCCTCTGCACTGCTGTATGCTTGGTGTGACCGTGTCAAGAATCTGAGTCTTAATAGCAAACGGATGTTCAAGGTTCTCAAAGTACTATGCAAATGGGACAACCAGTTATAATGCTTCACACTGAAGCTTCTTATTGGCAACAAAGCAAAAGTTGCAAATATTCCAGACAAAAAAAACAAATCTCTCTCAAATATAATCTTTGTGGTCTATATGTCTGCTCTGAAAGATGCTGAGAAGCTGGAGGATGACCTTGCACTTGTCAGACATGATGAAGATTTGGGCATTTAAAGAATGAGCCAGATCTGTGTCTTGAAGTGTGTCATGAATTCTTTCCAATGATGGTTTTAAATGTCTGCCATGCATCTGTAATTGAAAAAATACAAACAGATTGACAGTCAAAGCAATGTTAAACGTAATTCAGTTTCTGAAAATTAAGAAAAATTATACAACTAGACTGTGATTTTGTATTTTGAATTGAGCTTGTGTATTGCTAAATTAAGTCTATGACATGACTAAAAAAGGAATAATTTTACTTACAATTTATTTTGTACAGAGATTTGTATTTGATTCAGACCGGCCTCTGTTTCTTTTTCAACCTGTTGTATCTGAGTTTGAGTTTTAATTACTGAAACATACATTCAAAATATAAAGTAAGGCAATTTACTTTTGTGTCCAATATGTTTTGTTCTTTACACAGGCTATGTGGAAGCAATCTCACTGCTCAGCCTTGTGGAAGTTTGTCTTCAGTTTTACAATCCTCAAACTCAAACATCCTGAGAGAGCTGGACCTTAGTAACAATGACCTGCAGGATTCAGGAGTGAAGCTGCTCTCTGAAGGACTGAAGAGTCCAAACTGTCATCTGGAGATTCTGAGGTAAATGCTTTCAATTAATCAAATGCAAAACATCACTGCATAATCTTGAAAAATGTAAAATCTACAAATGATTTAGCGATAAGAAAAAAAAACAAGTGTTTTGTTGTTTGATTAACAAAAAAGCAGGAACATTATACTGCTGTGAACCAATATACTGTTACACACATTTTTACATACACCATTTTCTTTACTGTCATAAGCTAGTGTGTTTACAAAGATAACACACCTCACCACCCATTATCCATAAAAAAGATAATATATATTTTTAGACATGCTATTTATATCTAAAGCTATATCTGGACCTTGTACAACAGGGTTCTGGAATCCAAAACTATCCCTTTTTTAAAACCAGGAGAGACTTCTCCTTTAGGTCCAGGACATGGGTGAATGTCGCCTAAAAAATAACAGGCATGAAATGATGATGAGACTTCCAGCACTGGAGTCGTATTTTGAGATTAAGGGCTTGGATGAGTGTAGTTGTAACAGGGAAAAGATAATATTCCTCCCATATCCAATAGGTATCACATATCATCTTTTTCAGAAACAATGTTTTTCAGACTAAAGGCAATTTCAAATTTTCAATAGAAAATGTAGAAAATAACATCAAATGGATTTAACTAATGTTTTTGCAGTAACACAACTCCACTGGTCAGCCATTTCCATCATATAATTTACTATGTGTACATGGCATTTTATATACATTTATTTTAACATTGACCTTAAGACATGATCATGTAAAGGAATAATTAATGGCTCAAATAGATATACATGTGTGAAAGAGATGTCTCATTGTCATGTGGACTACTGCTGTGTTTTCAGATTGTCTGGCTGTATGGTGACAGAGAAGGCTGTGGTTATGTGTCCTCAGCTCTGACTTCAAACCCCTCACACCTGAGAGAGCTGGATCTGAGCTACAATCATCCTGGAGATTCAGGATTGAAGCTGCTCTCTGAAAAACTAGAGGACTCAACCTGCTCATTGGACAAACTGAAGTATGTCTAGCAGGAATCTTAGTCCACTAGTATTTTCACCAGCTAAAAAAGTTATTTTTATATGTAGTAGTGTGTCAGTAGAAAATACTTTAAACAGTGCTGTAGCGTTGCAGGTAAGCATCTTGGAGGCGTTGTTCTCCACAGTTTGAGTCTTTCTTAGTTTGTTCAGTTGTTTCTTCAAGTTATTGCAGACAGACTGATGATAATCAGATCAGATCTGTGTGCAGCACTGACTGTTGTCAGACTTCTTGAGCAAGCAATATTCTAGTGGCCTAAGACTTTTGCAGAGCACTATATGAAAAATAATGCGTAACAATTATTAACACATTTAACACACTTGCTCAGCACCCAGTCCTACATGAGTTATCTGACATTTCATACAGCTGATTGATAACAAATATGTGTGATAACTTACTGTGTGATGGAGTATGTCCTTTAAATTCAAGAGTGCAAACGTGAAAGTAATTTTAGACAACATTTCACTTTTTACCTTTTAACAATTGTAAGGGTCCCCCTTTTCCTGCAGAATGGAATCCAGAGGCCCTGGTCGTTTCGGCCTTTTCTTTGCGTCTCTTTAAAACCACTGATATTTATTAATCTTTTGGGTTTCCAATTGTAGTACTGACCTTATACATAATTTTATCTGAATTTTGTTTACTCTCTTTTGAAGTCCTTTTGTTCCTTTGGATATCCCTTCTCAGATTAGTCTTATTGCATTTACAGGTTTTGATTCACCTCTTTACACAATTTTGTGTTATTTTAGACACAATGTTGTCTGTTTTGCACAAAAACATAAAGACAATACAAATTGTTTGTCTCCATGTAACACACAGTGGCATTTAAATTCTTAATGCACATTTGTTGGGTGAATTGTCTGGTACACTGAATCACAAAAGCTGTATAAAAGCATGCATGGTCATTTGCTCTATAGCGCTTGCTGTACTTTGATGTCACACATTTACCGATCTGTCTTTTGATGATGATTTGGTTCAATAGAACAAGCGTAATGATTCAATGAACTATATATAGTACTATTTACTTCCCTCCAGAATGAAGCAGCATTTAAATTAATTAAGTGAATAACTAGTGCTCTCTCCACCTTCAATACCATCAATCATTTCAATCATTTTTATTTATATAGCACTTTTAACAACACAGGTTGCATCAAAGCACTGTACAGTATAATGTAGAAGAGTACAATGACAGGGATGTATAATGGCGAGTGACCAATTTCTTATTAAATGCAGAGACGGTCTCTATAATCAATTCAACGTTAAATCACTAGAAGTTAAGTGTCCCCAACCAAGCAAGCCAGAGGCCACAGCGGCAAGAAACAAAACCCCATGCATACAGAATGGAGAAAAAAAACCTTAGGAGAAACCAGACTCAGTTGGGGTCAGTTCTCCTCTGACCGGGCCCCAGCACTTAACTTCCAGTTAAATTTTAAACGCAGCTGTGTCAGATAGTGTAAATGACTTAGAGTGTGTGCGTGTGTGTGTGCATCAGGATCTGGTGATCTGCACATCTAGGTTTTCTGGTCTCTGATGAACATAATCTCTGTGTGCTGATCCACCATCTAGTCTGGATACAAACTGTGAAAACAGATTGAGAAAGAGACAGGACCAATATTAGCGTAGATGCCATTCTTTTCTGAAGTCACAATGACATCATATTTTAGGAGTAGTGTTCCCGGTTCTAGCAAATCTAAGTAATGCAGCCTAAAAATCCTTTAAGCAGTTTGAATAATAAAAAGTATGTGTAGGCTAAATTAAAAAGATGTGTCTTTAATCTGGATTTAAACTGGCAGAGTGTGTCTGCTTCCTGAACAGAGTTAGGGAGATTGTTCCAGAGTTTAGGTGCTAGATAGGAAAAGGATCTGCCGCCCGCAGTTGATTTTGATATTCTAGGTATTATCAAATGGCCAGAGTTTTGAGAACACAGCGGACGTGCAGGACTATAATATGATAAGAGTTCACTCAAGTATTGAGGAGCTAAACCATTCAGGGCTTTATAGGTAATTAATAAGATTTTAAAATCTATCCGATGTTTGATAGGGAGCCAGTGCAGTGTTGACAGAACCGGGCTAATGTGATCATACTTCCTAGTTCTAGTAAGGACTCTGGCTGCTGCGTTTTGGACCATGATTGAGTTGAGACCCTTGAGCAAGGCACAGACCCCCATTGTGTGTGTTTACTGTTGTGTGTGTTCACTTATGATGGGTTAAATGCAGCGCTGAAATTATAATAAGTATGGCTCACCATACCTGGCCACAAGTCACTTCCACTTTAAATGCGTATGTGATCCAGAACATCCTAGTCACTACATATTAACACTCACCACAATGAGTACCATAGCAACAGTTTGTTGTTGACTGATTCTATGTGTCTTTTCTAGTGTTGATCATGGAGGAGAATCCAGGATTACAGAAGGACTGAAGAAATGTACGTCTACACACACACACATACACACTGTAGTGATCATTGTGGTGTTATTAATGTCTCTGTTCTTGTGTTCAGGGGTGTGTTTTTTCACGCTGGATCCAAACACAGCACACTAAACTCAGTCTGTCTGAGAGAACAGAGGTGATGTGGGTGAGAGAGAAACAGCTGTATCCTGATCATCCAGACAGATTTGATTGTGTCGTCAGGTGTTGTGTAGAGAGAGTGTGTGTGTGACGCTGTTACTGGGAGACTGAGTGGAAAGGACATGTGTGTATATCAGTGTCATATAAGAGCATCAGCAGGAAGAGACCGGGTGAAGAGTGTGTGTTTGGACGTAATATTCAGTCCTGGAGTTTGATCTGTTCTCCTCACAGATACTCATTCAGACACAATACCATAGAGACTGGTCTCTCTGTGAAACCCATCATCAGCAGAAGAAGAAGAAGAACAGGAGAGTATGAAGATAATATTTCTAGAATAGGAGTGTATGTGGATGAGGCGCGCAGGAACTCTGTCCTTCTTCAGCGTCTCTGACTCAATGAGACTCATCCACACAGTCAGACCACATTCACTCAGACACTCTGTCCTGGGTTTACTGTTTATCCTGGATCATCAGTGAAACTGTGTTGAAGAACAGTGAGACGTTATGAGTCTCTTCATACTACAGCTCAACTTCTGTCACTGAAATAACTGAAGAAATGTCACATTATGTCCCACACAAGATCTGTACCAAAGTTTGACCTAGAAAGTAATAGAAACAAAATAGAAACATTTTTTTTTCTGAGGTAGGTTTAGGTGTAGGGTTGGTGTAGGGCAATAGAAAATACAGTTTGTACAGTAGAAAAACCGTTACAGATATGGAGTGCCTATAAAACATGGAAACCAGCGTGTGTGTGTAGTGTCTCATCAATCATTTGTTTTGTTTCTGTTTAAATGTAAAAATGTCCCAAAATGATTGAAGAACGTCATTAATTTCTCAGTTGTTTTTGTACAGAAATAATAAAACACTGATAAATCAACTTGATGTATGCAATATGTTTATTATTAGTGAAACCATATTGTTAACAGAGCATGAAAGACTGGACATGTTGTATAGGTCATAGATTTTTCAAAGAACTTGTTCATGTTTATTACATAGAAATACCAAGTTCTCATTACTTTAGACAAGCCTGTTGACCTTTTCCCACCACAGGGCAGCTCACTTTTTCTGAACATGTAAAATGTACATTTATTATTATGTTTGTTTGCCTCTCTGTGACCATATTCTAGTTCAATGCAGCTGAATTCTCAATAAAGCGGTTTTTAATTGATATTTTTTCTGTTGTCAAAAAATTGAATTAATATGAAATAATGACTTAATCACAATTCGATAAGAACATAACCAGCTCTACCTTAAGCTACTCTTCATTTCAAGAATTGTCATCCTAACATTACAGTGACTTTGTGAACTTTCATACTCTGTTACGACTTTGTCACAGGTTTTCTCAGCTCTGTGACACTTACGGTTCTTGTGGCTTTTTTTTAGATAAGAAGATAGAGAGAGAGAGCTGGTGAGCAAAGTACTTGATTTTAACGGCATCTGAAACCATGTTACCAATCATATATTTTATTTTTTCTGATCTCTTGCTCAGGTAAGATGTTGTAATATTCTAAAAATATCATCAGGTCTGTGTTTTTATATCCTGTGCTGTCATGAGATCTTTAGAAACACTTAGAATTGAAATGTTTGTGTCCTGAAAAGCCAGCGAAAATGGATCTCTTTCTGTCCGACGGGATCAGAGAGTCCTTCACGTTCTGAAAAGTTTAGAAAGTTTGTGGACAGCTCTGGAATTTGTCTACTGAAATGCGTAATTTACGAGATATCGTTCAAATCACTGAATGTAATTTTTCTGGGAGTTTTTCAGCAATTTCTGTCAAACATCATCCTCTGTTGCGTCGCCAAATAGCCATAAAACGGATTCAACCGATGATCCACGAAAAAGATGACAGAGCTAACATACAGATCATCCTGGCGTTTACCAAATTACAATGACAAGTCGATAAAACAATTAAGTAAAAATCTTATTCTGGTGTAAAGTTAAAGCATTACAACAAATGAGTATTACAAGATAACGGTGAAAATATTAACACCACTTTCATTACATTTGTGAGAGACAATGCACAAGACAATTGTGTAATGTAAAAAAAATAAAAATTTTATATGATTTGAAAATGATTTAAAAGAATAAAAACGTGGCAATAAAAGAACATCTTGACTAGTTAGAGCAGTGGTTCCCAACCGGTGTGCCGCGGCACTAAGGGGTGCCGTGAGATCTTTTGAGGAGTGCCGCCAAAATTTCAGGAAAAAAATTGCACTAACGTCATTCTCTCTTGGCGGGAGGGGAGGGAGGGGAGAGGACTACCGAGATAGCGGAGAGTAGAGACCTGGAATCCGCGGGAGTACCGCGGAGTCTCGCAGGACCCGACGCAGCCCCAGAGCGGCGCGGGACGAGGTTTGATATGTGAACGCGGGTGCGGGCAGTAAGGTCCTCGTGTGTGCAGGTTGCAGGAGAATAAAATTATTGCAGGACTCCGCAAAATGGAAATATCTTAAAATTAAATAGTTAAAAAGAAATAAAATATTATTTATCTGCTGCACAAAAAGCAACACGAACAACTCAAAATAACGTAAATTCTCACGTGGTTCTTACCGAGGAACAAAGACCATAGACCCACACCGAGGCAAAATGTCTGAAGAGCATGACACAGGTGGGCGCTTAGTGCTACAGATATTAGTTCATTATTAAAGAAAGGAACATACAGAACTACAAAGAAGCCAAACAAAGGGAAATCCGATATTTGGAAATGTTTTCTATAGTATGTGACGGTATGTAAACACCTTCCCTTTGCGAGCTGCGACAAATGCAGCAAAATGCTCGCATACAGCAGCCACAAGTCTGGAGCTTCAGGTCTGAAGCGTCATGTGTGCTCAGTTTTAATGTTTACATGCGGGCGGGAGCCAGGACAAAACTTGAATATTGCGGGCAGGGCAGGAAAAATAATCTATATTGTTGCGGGAGCGGGACTGAAAAATCTGTCCTTTTTCTGTCCTTCTCCCCCACCCGTTCCTCAGTGAGGTTGTGGATTGACGCGTATCATAGTGTAACACTGTAACTACTTGAATACATTGTACAACTACAGTAAAACTTGTCACAATTACATATTTGTATCTTCGTAATACTATTTTTTTATTAAGGCAGAATCAGTGTAAACAGTATTCTTATATAATCTAGGACTAGAGTATAAGGTGTTGTGCATACAAACTCTCAGAAATGAAACAAATAAATAAATAATAAGAAAAAAAGCTACGGAATTTTAAATATCTATTTCCTTATAAGAGTGCAGGAACTTTTGAAAGGCTTTCCAAGGGTGCCTCAAACAAGAAAAGGTTAGGAACCACTGAGTTAGAGTAACAGAAGTTGATTTTTGAAGTTCTATTCTATTCATTTTTCCTATTCTTTTTTACAGAAGATAAAGAAAGTCTGTTCCAAATTCGTAGGCGCCATTAAAAATATGTAGCTTTCAGTGAGCAGAGAAAATATCGGGATATGATTCTGCACAATCTCTTTCCTGGTAAAACTCCAAAGGACACGTGTCATAAGTTGGAGTTCTGTTTTATAACAACACGCCAATACATTTTACTATTACGTTAACAAAAGCCTTACGTTTTCCAAGTATTTTAAATGTGCGTGTACATTTTTCCTTGACTGAGCCGAGTAGGGGTCTACTGTTTTTACACATTTTCTTTTCGAAATCAGTAAAACATGCGTTTAATGGATATGTTTTTATTTGCTCAGTTATGTATGCAGTTAATCGAAACGCCTATAAGAATGTTCTAATAGATGAATTTTTATTGTACTGGAGACTGGAGTACTTTTATTGATTTTGGGGGTCTTCTGTATTTATTTTCTGGTTATGGTTGTTTTGTTTTGCTAATAAAATTGTCTCTCATTTTTGAGAGACACAGTTGCTATCTTAGGATTAGCATTCACACTTGATTTGAGACACCTACCAGATGTTCAAGAACTGAAAGACAAAAGATTACTGTCTCAGGGCTTGACTTCTACTCTTAGAATGTAAATCACAATACATTTAAGCTTATACTTTTATA
Organism: Puntigrus tetrazona; assembly: GCF_018831695.1. Lineage (NCBI taxonomy): Eukaryota > Metazoa > Chordata > Actinopteri > Cypriniformes > Cyprinidae > Puntigrus > Puntigrus tetrazona. The sequence goes on along the minus strand of NC_056702.1, from coordinate 21,476,367 downwards.
TTGGAATCTGTGTTTGCCTTTATAAATTTGCAATACAACAATCCCCATTTGATAGTTTAATGACTCTCCACATGGCCTAAATTTAATCCTCCTAAAATCCATTCTATAGCCTATGTGCCAATAACATAAGCTCCATCTTTGCAGTCATGCAACTTGAAAAATTACAGGCACATATATCTTATTCTGTGTCTTTGCCTAGATTTACTTTAGAGTTGTAATAGTTCTTTTCATAACTCTTGACAAATCTGACATGGATGGTAATATGTAAGTACAAAACTACATGATGACACAATCATATAGCATAAAAGTGGAAACCTTGAAGTCCATGGCGTCTGAATAACTGTGACATCTGCTCTCCTGTCCAATTAAAGAACACCTGCATTTCCTCAGACAAGCCCATTGGGCCTTGGCTCATTTAATGCAAAACAAATCTCAATTTCTCACTAAATGCTGCAGAATTTCAGAAGTACTATAGATGATAAAGTCTAACTCTCTGCTTTGATGAATTCTCTTGAGTTCCAATCTTAGGAACTAATAGCAAACACTAGACTTTGGACTTTTAATCAAACTCAGCATTCCCCACCCAAACTGTGAGCATGTGAATATGAGCAAGTGTGTGTTTACATGAGTCATGCTGTGTGTTCTGTATTGTAAAGTCAAACTTTACTTACCCTGCTCATCCCAGACATTATTTTTGCAGAACATGAAATAAAAAGAACTGGTAAGCTACACTAAACAATAGGAACACACACAAATAACAACATGATAATATGGAGATACCATTATATGCACATTTGTCAGAAGTGCCTAAAAGTATTCCAGGCAACGGTGTGCAGTTATTTTGGATTCCACACGTCAGTTCTGCCTCCAGCTCGAAAAAGAGCTCCATCAATCACAGACACAGGGATCAACTCATAATGGCTTTACTCTCATTCTTCAATAAACTTGATTACAGTCTTGACTGATTTATACTGTGTTGATTCTCAAGTGTCCATTCAGAGAACAAGTTTTAAATAAATTTCACATGCTTTTCCAACTCATGGTGTGTCCTGTTCTCTCGTAACACACTTCAGCCACAGTAATACTTTTTCAGACGTTACATCATGCAAATACAAAAGAACCTGTGCTTTTTTTACCACTCTCTGCACATGCTCAGTTTCAGCATCACAAGGCTCATCTTCCGCCATCTTCAGATATTTCCAGTGCTCTTAGTCACCTTCTGAAAACAGCTTCCTCTCATGCAGTTGGCTCGGCATTGGGAATGTTTGTTTACTTTTCCAGAGCAAATTAAATCATTTTCAGATTTCTAACTTCTCAAATGGAGCAAATCTTTGAGCCCTTTTTAGTCTCACGTGTCGAACTTTGCATTGGTTCTAGCGTCTCTCCTTTTTGGCCTCAAGAATTCACAGAAATCCAAATTAATTCTATTTGATCAATCAATCAATCAATTAATCAATCCCATTTTTATTTATATAGCGCTTTTAACAACACAGGTTGCATCAAAGCACTGTACAGTATAAGGTAGAAGAGTACAATTACAGGGATGTATAATGATGAGAGTGACCAATTTGTTAAAAAAAACCTTGGGAGAAACCAGACTCAGTTGGGGTCAGTTCTCCTCTGACCGGGACCTTGACACTTAACTTCAGTTCAATTTTAAAGCGCGCAGCTGTGTCAGGTAGTGTAAATGACTTAGTGTGTGTGTGATTGTGCATCAGGATCTGGTGATCTGTCGGCCAGGCGCATCTAGGTTTTCTAGTCTCTGATGAACATAATCTCTGGGTGCTGATCCACCATCTAGTCTGGATACAAGCTGTGAAAGCAGATTGAGAAAGAGACAGGACTAATATTGGCGTAGATGCCATTCTTTTTTCGATGTCACAAGTACATCGTATTTTAGGAAGTAGTATTCCGGTTCCAGCAAATCTAAGTAATGCAGCCTAAAATCCTTTAACGGATTTGAATAATAAAATATATGTTGAGGTGTTATGTGTAGGCTGTAATCTTTAATCTAGATTTAAACTGGCAGAGTGTGTTTGCTTCCCGAACAGAGTTAGGGAGATTGTTGATGTGATATTAGCTAACTGATCATTAGATTAAATCACCATCAGTTGGATTTAGAATACTTTTTTCCTTAGTCGAACAAAGCATGGAAGACTTCTTATTCAGATGACAATATTAGGTGAAAATTCTTATTTGGGTAATATATTCAAAAATAGTTTAGAGTCTATGATTGTTAAGTACAGGATTCACACGGGCCCAGTGACTGACAGATTCACCTCAAAACATTAGATTCATACGTGCTGGAGTCACGTTGCAGTACAACCCATAATGTTTATGAATAACACCTTATTATAAAGCATTATCCGTTAACCCAGGAGTGCCCAACCTGCTCCTGGTGATCGACTGTCCTGCAAAGTTTAGCTCAGTTAAGGTCTCTCAGTATCACTTGAAACTAAAACAGGTGTATTTGATTAGAGTTGGAGCTAAACACTGCAGGACAGTCAATCGCGGGGTGCTGGTTTGGTCCTGCTTTAACCAAAGACATAAGCAGAGTACTGTTTTTTCATACATATATTTATTTGCGATGGCAAAATCAAACTTTTTCTCACGTTGAACACATGAAATCGTCTTCTAGATAGATTGCACAAATTCACTCTTTCTTTCCAGAATGAGTTTGCAAATGGCGCGTTTCATGCTGCTTTGGCTTCTGAAAGTCTTCTCACACGAGGACACCTGTAAGGTCTCTCTCCCGGTGTGAATCCATCGTGAGTCTTTAGGGTCCGTTTAGCATTTGAAACTCTTTCCACACTGATCACAGGTGAAGGCTTCTCTCTCCAGTGTGACTTCTCACGTGATCTCTGAGGTGATCTCTTTTGAGCAACTCTTCCCACAGTGATGGCACATGAAAGGCTTTTCTCCGATGTGATTTTAACATGTTCCTGGAGGTGATTAGTGTCTGTGAAACTTCTTTCACATTGATGACATTTAAACCTGATTTCTCTTGGTGAGTACTGAGTGTGATAATTAAGTTTTCTTTATATCTGAAAGTCCTTCCACACTGATCGCATGTGAGCGGATTCTCAGGTGTGGCTTCTTATGTGATCCTGTAGGTTTCTTTTTAATCCTAAACTCTTTCCACATTGAGGAGCAGAGTGAGGCTTCTCTCAGTGTGGAGTCTAATGTAGCAAGTAAGTATGCTTTTCTGTAGCAAAACCTTTCCACACTGAACACATGTAAAAGGCTTCTCTCCGTGTGAATCCTCGAGAGTGAACACTTAAGGCTGTCTTTACGTGAGAAACTCTTTACACAGTTTGCAGGTAAAAGGTCTCTCTCGTGTGAATTCTCATGTGATCTTTAAATAGTTTTTTTCTGTAAAACTCTTTCCACACTGAAAGCATATTAATGGTTTCTTTTCAGTGTAGATTTTCATTCTGGAATCTTAAAATACTCTTTCAGAAACTCTTTACACAGTTTGCAGGTGCAAGTCTCTCTCAGTGTGGCGTTTTGTGTGGGCGTCAAGTGTACTTTTGTCTGAAACTCTTCCCACACAGTTTGCAAGTGTAAGGTTTTTCTCCAGTGAACTGTCATATGGACATTAAGATATTGTTTCCGTGTAAACTCTTTCCCACACTGAGGGCATATTGAAGGTTTCTTTCAATGTGAAATTTCATGTGCATTGCAAGGCTTCCTTATGACTGAAAATTTGTCATTTTTATGGGCGTAACTCCTGGAACTCTGCTGTAGCAATGAGTTTGTGTACTTGGTGTAATTTGAGCTTTTTTGGTAAGAAGAAAGTCTTTGCAGTTTGTGAGGAACTGTCGATTCTTCTTCGTTTGAATCATACTGTTTTTCGTTTTGATGCTTTTCTTGAGTTTCATTCCAGTTCTTGACTCTCTTCTTTCAGTACCATCAAGTCTGAGGTAAAGGGAACAAATACAAATTAACATCAGTTTAATTCAGCAGCTAGAACTCACTAGTCACCCTGACCACTGTCTGCATCGTATCTTAGTCTGGAGGAGAGAATAAACAGTTACTGGTCAAAGTTCAGTTCGGTACACAAGTTGCATAAACATCCAAAATATATAAAAAAATTAAAATGGTCAAACATGATAGAATCAAAGTTGCAAACAACACTCTTTATAATCACTAAGTTAATTATTTCCAGTTCAGTATGTGCTCATTGGGTTCTGCCAAAACTCCCCATGAAAACCAATAATGCTGTCTATACTGAAAATGTTTAAACAAACTTAAAAGTTGATTGAATCTCTTTAGTGTGTCAAACAACCTCCTCCTCTGCTCCTATCATTAACTTGCTGTTTATAAAGCTAATAATTGTCCTTCATATACACTACATATTGTGAATGATTCATCCAATTAAACCTGTCGCGCCAAAATTGAATACTGCATAAAAACATGCAGAGATAATCAATATTTGTAGCGCATAAAATGATTTTAAATACACTTGATGTGGGCTAAGACCTGGTTTTACTCGTGAAGTGCATTTAAAATCATTTAATGCATAGTTTGGCGTTGATTATCCACTTATTCTATAGTCATTTGCCACGCTATAGACAAGTTAGAACTAGTCTTTCTTATGCAGCGCAATATTTGTTGGCCGAATGGGTAAAAAATGATTTTCATCAATTCACGGCTCTTTAGTGCTAATATTCTGTCCATTAAAGAGATAGAGAGATGCAACTGTGAGTGTGTCACCTGCTTCTGTGCGTCTCTACAAACAATCAAGATACTTTTTTTTTCAAAAATAAAGAGTTTAACACCTCCTTGCTGAGAAATTAAATGTAGTGATCTACTATCTACAGAGCTGTTTGTTAAGAAACAGTCACAGGTCATCGCTGATAAGTTTGTTTTAAAGTGTGAAGTATAGGGCAATTTGTAATCTTCTACGTTCTCTCTAATTTTAAATGAAGCATTGTCCTTTGCTAGGATCCACCACCTTAAGCGGTGGAGGGTTTGAGTACCTGAATGACCCTAGGAGATATGTTGTCAGGAGCTATATTATGCCCCTGGTAGAAGTCTTCCAAGGCAAACAGGTCCTAGGTGACAAGCCAGACAAAGCGATCCACAGCCCCTTATGAAGATAAATTTAAAACAGGTTGTGTTCTTACACCACGATCTGGGCGCCAGGGCCTAGGAGTTGGGGCCCATGTGAGTGACTGGTGGCAGGTGCAGCCGGTGAAAAAGTGGCGTGGGCCAACCTCCCATGGGTCAATTCCTGTGGGAAGGACCATAAGGGCCGGGCACTGTGGATTGAGCGGCAGTCAATAATGTGGGAGGTTGAGAAGTACTGACTACAGATGGTCGGGCACAGCTTAGGCTCTGGAACCCACCTCTTCCTTTCTCTGGTGTTGCCACGGTGAGATGGTGGGGATGGTGTGGTCTTGCAGCCCCAGCAGCGCTGTGTGTTGGAGTTCACCCGGTGAGCAAGTGGGGCGCCTCCCTGCACCTTCTGGTTGGGAATAGGTCTCTCACTGTCAGTTGGCCTTCTTGAGTCTCTAGGTAGAGATTAACTGGAAAGTGTTCTGACCTGGGACTCTGTCGTCCTGGGACCTAGTGCATGTGGCTGTGCTGGCTGACACCTGAAGGGGGTGTGATTGAAACGCCCCTGATCTAAAAGTGTAATGCGGTTTGCTAACAAACACAATCTTCAAGCATAAGGGTGTCCATCAAGAGACCTTTGTAGTTTTTCAACTCACCTCAGGCAGTATGAAAAAGAGTGAAAAGAAGTGGAGCTGTCAGCTGATCACCACCTGGTGGCAGGAAGAGCTGGTGAGCTCAAACATACTGTGAGGGTCTCTGTTGGGAAGGGGTCTCCCGGATGCCAAGGGGGCTGGAGACATTGAGTCAGAGTATGTTCTCTGCTTCCTTATCAACCTGGCGTTCCGGAGGGTGTGGCGCCAAAGTCTCCGGTGCCTGTCGTGTGACAACCCCCAAACTGGTGGTAGGTACTGCGGAGGTTCATAGGAATTTGCTCATCCAGTTCACATGTGCTTTGTAGATTTGAAACCTGATACTCTGGTGTCACATGGGAGTGCTCACCAGGGGAGAGGCAGGGGTCCCGGGGCACTGCAAGGGGCTGTCAATCCTGTTTGATCAGGCAGAGCCTGGTTGCATTGCCGGCAGTAAGTCAGACTTGTTCCTGGTGCATGGTGTACCCCACAGGGCTGCCTTTTGTCACCTGGTCAGTTCATTATCTTTATAGACAAATTTCTAGCGCAGTGCCAGTCCTTTAATGCTGTGATTAATTATGCTTTCTTGACATAGAGTAAAACAATTTTTGGCTCCCTTCCTATTAATATAATAGGCCTAATGACCTTATGTTACATAGCTTTTCCAGCTGTGAAATTTTACTGATAGATTCACAGAGCAGCTGCAGCATCAGACAAGTGTCTCTGGGAGTGTGTGTCTGTACTGTGTGTGTGTGACTGAAGACAATGGGAGAAAAGAAAGCCTGATTTCCAAACAAAAAAAGTGGAAATAATTGATTTTAACACTATTTATTAGCTCAATATCTGCTTCTGGGGTTTGGTTCTTATACTGTTGTAAAATCCATATCACAAATATAATGTTTTCATTAATGTTTGAGTTCAGCTTTTAAAAAATTAAACCCAACCTGTTTGTTTCTCAGCATCTTCGCGTTCAGCTCTGAATGTTTCTTCAATCTTCGTCTTCTCCTCTTTAATAAACGCCATCTTTATAAGTGTTTTGTGTCACGTGGATCTCAATCGCTTTATTCTGTGTTTCTGCTTTGTCCTGTTTAAGATAGAATTAATAATATAAAACGTAATTAACAGAAAGAAAAACCACAAACTAAACTCCTCAGTAGTCAGAGACATAATAGCCTTAAATAACACACACACACAAAAAGTGCTTAGCACTTAAATGAATAAAGCTGACACTAAAGATCATATACAGCTATAAAAAAAGTTCACATTTACATTAAATTAGTTTTCTGATTTTATTTACATAGATTTTACTTTATATAATTAGTTTTAGTTGTTCTGTCAAATTAATTTCACGCCAGTGTTTATTTACATTAATACTGTTGTTATAATTGGCATGCGCTGTTTGATGAATCAAAGCAGTGTTTTTTTTTTTGTAAACAATTGGTTCAAATGACTCGGTTTCGAAAAAGCATTTCTCCTTCACACTGCTGACGGAAATATTTTTATTCATAAAATATATTTTCATATCATAATTCAGTTCCACGCTCTATATACAATTCTTTAAACGCGATGCGCGGACTTAAACTATTGAGGGAAATGATTAAGCCCACCTTTCTCTTGAGAAGAATCACAGACGCGGACTTATGACGTCACACCGCCGGAGCAAAATAAAGTCTTTTTAAACGAAAACCACCGGATTTACTTTAGAACATAAATGTAAGTGGTTTTTGTTTCATTTTTAAGGTTTTTATGATAAACTACTGAGCATTTGTATTTTCAATCAGAACAAAGTCAGGTATGATGATTGTGAAATTATTGATGATTATTGAAATTAGATTAAATCTAAATGTTTTATATTCAACCGTTTCATTTCTTAAATTGAATCTGTTTTATTCATCTCAGAAACATATTTCAGCTTTGTTGTTTCACCGTTGACTGGCAATTTAAATGTGCATATGCAATTACATTTTACCAACTGGATAAATTCAAGTGTGCAGGATGTGCTGCAAAACATCCATGACCTATGTCTTCATGCTGGGAAATAATACTTAGCCTTTCGGCGTGAAATATAGAAATGATATTAAGAAGCCGACTGTCTACCTTGTGCATGAAGCAATCAACACAGGAATGATGTAAACACAGATATCGAACACCAGTCGTGACGAAGTTCATGTAAGAGCGTTCAAAAGATCAGATCAGACTTGCAGTGTAGACACAGCCTGTGTTTCTATCTTTTAGCTCCCTGATCGCCTGCGTGATGTTTGGCCTGAAAAAATTGCGTGCGCCTTTTTCAAAATAAGCGTAACGTTTCAGGATAACTCATCCAACGATGTTAATCTAATGTTTTCCATCAGAAAGAAAATTAAAGGAAGAGGTTCTGATCCTGGTACAGCTCCGTTCACAAGTAATGTCTGTTTTAAGGAAACATGAAGCTAAAAAGTTCAAAGCTCAAGTTATTTTAATAACAGAACCTTGAATAAAGTATGTTTGAATGTAAACTACATTGGATAAGCCTGTTTAGTACAGTGAGCTGTGAAGGACATTTAGATCTAATAAAGAGAGATCTAGTATTAGTTCATCAAACTGAACATACTACAGATGGCAGAAACAGAGAGGCATAGAGATGGATAATGGGGAAAATTAAGACTTGCAGACAAAAGTCTTATCAGATAATAGAAGGATACTAATAGAAAGTTTTCTGGACACATGGTAAATGTAGAAAAACAACTGCAGCAAGAACTGTAAGTGATAGATTTAATAATTTGGGGTAGACCTCAATCAATCTGTTGAGATAAAAGCACTTATTTAGTTGAAAGAGCTTTTAAAAGAAACAACTAAAGATACAACTAGGCAGTTTTTGTTATTCACCTGAAAGGAATCTCTAGAAAAACTTCTTTGATCATTACAAGAACTTAAAATGAGATAAAATATGTAAGGGTCCCCTTTTCCTTCGAGCAATCCACTAATATTTATTAATATTTATTAATCTTTTGTTTCAGTTATATTACTGACCTTTATACAAATTTATGGCTCAATCTAGTGATTTTAGTTACATATTTATTAAAAGGTAACTGCTGATCCCTCTAGTTGTGATTAAATTTGATCATTAGTAACTATAATATTTCTCAGTTTTGACTTATAGATTTAGTTAGGAGTCTGGGTGGCCAAGGGTGTGTTTGTCTGAGTGAACTGGTGTCTGGGCTGAGTCCAGGAGTCTTAGTCAGAGCTACCCACGTGGAGTAAGCAACTTAATGCAGCCATCTCCTGGAAGTAGACTCAAGAAGTATGTTTTTGTCGTTCCTAAATAATAGCATGTTAGAAAGCCAGTTTGGTGGCCCAGAAGTCAAGATCTTCAGACAGCTCCATCCATGATTGTTGATCTGACTCACTATACGTAACAATGAGAAAACCTCAGAAGTCACTAACCCACTAGAAAAGTTATTTCAGACAATATGAATTAACTTAAGATTAATGTTTTATTTGCCCAGGCGAGAATAATTTCCCAATTGGTATAATTGATAAACATTTACACAACTGATCAGCAGTACAAAAATAACACAAAACAAACAAACAAACTTAAAGGTCAGTATCTGCAGATCTTCAAAAGTACATAGTGCAGTGTGCAGAACACACACACCACACTCCCAGACCGATCTGTTTAGAATCACATGTATTGTGTTGTTTTGTCAACTCATATATATAGACCAGGCAAGATGCCGTGTAGTTCTCAAGCACTTTGGTGTTTGGATTGTGCTCCATGGTCACACCTGGCTGGAACAACAGAGACCCAAGGAGGACCACATCCTTCTCAACAGAACACAGTTCTACCAAGTTCTTAATCTTCTCCATAATATAAGTGATTACTGTAAATTGAGACCAGTTTACCAATCCCCTGAGACCTTTCAACCTGAACTTTAAACCAAGTCAGCGGGCAGAAGGAGGAAGCAGGAAGAACAGAGGTGAGGAGGCTGTCATAAACACAACAGGGGTTGTTTTACTCTTCTTTTGAAGTTCTTTTGTTCATTTGGATATCCTTTCTCAGAATAGTGCTGCATTTACAGGTTTGAGGATTCACCTCTTACAGATTAAGGAACTGAGACAATAATGTCATCCTTGATTCAAATAGCGGTCTGTAGAAGTTAAGATAATAATTTAATCTTAAAGAACCAGGACTGGTTTGGGCATTCTGAAATAGCAGGGAAGAAATGTTAGAAGGAATAATAGTAATTAAAGTAAACAAAACTTTAAAAGAAACAAACCTATTAATGGATTGAATAGAGGAAATGTAAATAAATTCTGGTAGGAAAGGAGAAAAATTGGAGCTCATGAGCAATAGTAATCTCTGTCAGGAAGAAGAAGGCATGACTCTATAAGACAGGTTAGAGAAAGTAGTGGAAGGGAAGGAGAGGAAAAATCATAAAGAACTTATTAGCTAAACTGAGAACTCATATAAGCCGACGATGATCAGGAAAAGAGGGTGAGCATAGTGAGATAGAATTAGTTATAAATAACAAGTATAGAGAGCAAAACACTTGAGAAAGTGTTGAGCTCGAGTGCGTAGTTCACAGCCAGCAAAAAGTTTATTCTTCATGCTTTGTAAATACTTTTATTTCAGCGTGCACTCTTTAGCATGCACACAGAGACGTAATAACCCAACCTGCGTAATTTGCTTGGTACCATATTCCATACTTTAAATGTCTCTCATGTTAAATACATAAATACTTGGGTGACTTAGCACAATTAGCAGAGAGTGTGCGATGACTTTAACAGAAAGTAGAGATATTACTGGTTAAAAGAATAACCAAACAAATTCGGAGCGACTGACCAGAAGTAGAGATAAAAGGAGTTTAATACAAAATGACACTAATAAGAGGGAGAGAGAAAACAGTAAGGTTATTACTGATTTATTTACTGAATTATACTGAATTACAATAGAAAGAAATTCTATTTAGTGCCTCTAAAGATCAAGTGTCATTGTTAAGTGTATGGTTATCAATAGAAGAAGAAATACCAATGTCAGATAAAGTTAGATTATTGAGGATGTAGGAAGAAATATTCCAGGTGGATATAAATTGATAACAATCCTAAAACGCATATCTAAGAAACAGATAGAGGAAAGACTTGCAGAGTATGATTTAACCTCCCAACATCTGAGGGTAGTGAGGAAAGAGGAACCTCAAAATATTGAGCACACAGAAATTACAAAGGTTAATTTCACAAAAATAATAAAATAGAGAGAGAAAACAGTATAACACTCGTTTTCAGACTAGACAAAAAGAAGGAAATAGGAAACTACGTTTAGCACAGAGAGTCAAAGTATAAGAGTTGGAAAGAAGAAAGTAAGAATAGGAAAAGATGGATTGGAAAGTAAGATGGGGATGTAAGATACATTCCAGTAAATAGAGTGGAGAGAAGGACCTGAGCTGAAAGTTATTCAGAAGCGTGAATTAGAAAGTTAGACGGACTAAAGTGGTAGATAAGACAGGAATGTGAACAGATCTAAGAAAGTACTAAGAAAACAGTAGAGCAGAAACAAGTTGTACCACAAAGAAATCAACTTGGCCTGTTGAAGAAGGAATATCTGTGATCAAAGAGTGATTTGAAAAGGATAATAATCTATTTATTAATGTAGAAGGAACACAATAGTTCATTGATTCAGCAGCAGATGTCTCCTCGACAGCAGAGCCAATACAATTCACTGATAATATTCTGGTACAAGCTTATAATGGTGAAGTCGTGAAAGAGAACGAGTGGGAGAAGAGTTTGGTATTAAAATGATTAGAGGTCAGAGAATGTGTTAGCAGCAAGAGATTTGAGAAAGGTATTCAGATTAAGAGAAGTTGATGTTGAGTTAGAATTAAGAAAAGTCACGTAGTAAAATGCTAGGATCAGAAGAGGCAAAAAGATGAGGTTATACAAAGAGAAGCACCTTATGCAAGGCACACAAAACATTTGTGAAAGTTAGTGATAAGAATGAGTATGAAATATTGAAAATATCCGGTAGAATGCATAAGCTTCAGTGTCAGTATCCAGTGATTAAATTGGTAAAGAGGAATTAGGTGAAATTACTGAAACAGGAGTTCTGAAAGAAGTTTAATCTGTAAATTACAAATAGTCCTATACTATTAATTCTGAAGCCAGATAAAGTTTTCAGATTAGAAACAAACTATAAAGTAACTAAACCAGACAGAGGTTACGTCATTAATACTAGAGATCCAGTAGAAAGAATAAGAGAAGGAAGATTTCTCCACAAAACTGGATTCAGTGAATAGCTTTTAGTTAATTCCTTTAATAGAGAAAGGTCATCAGACAAGGTGCTGGAAATAATGCATTTGTACTGTAAACAGTAAACTTTACTGTAAATAATATATATATTTTGAATGATTTGAGTGTAAATAACTATTTTGTTATTTACCTCAAAGCTGAATGAATTGTTGTGTAATTTGTTAATATAGTCTTGAAGAGATATTAGAAATATCACCCATATGAAATTGCTTTACTGATAATATATTAATGATAAATCATAAAGAAAGAGTATTTGGAAACTGTGAAAACAAATAGTTGTCTAGCTGAAGTGGGATTAGAGCTGAACTTAAAACATGAAGTAATGGCAGGAATAATAGAGTTTATTTGGATTTTGATTATCGATAGGGAGTAAAATAACTACAGAATCGATGAGAGAGTGAATTACAAGTTTAATAACCCCAGAAAGAGTTAACAAAGTACAACAGAAAATAGATTGATGAATTATGTGGAGAGATGTAGTTCCTAAGTTTAGTCAGATAACTAAACCCATATATGCCAGAATAAAAGATGATAAACTTTGTTGACTGAGGCAGGAAAAACACTTCAAAACTGAAAAGCAATTATAAGATTAGAACAAATAAGAAAGGAGATATTATAGTAAAAACCTAGAAATAGACCTAAATACAGATGTAACTGGTTATCAACTGATAGTAAGGAATGAGAAAATTAATATAACAATATGATGTCAAGGATACAAACTGCAGTACAATTGGCAATTACATGTGATTTGGCGTAACAGTGCTATAAGCATTGGGTAATAAAGTTAGAGAATAAGTGTACACAGTTGATGAGATTTATTGGGAAGTTTGTGTGTAGAGAGAGTTGAGCTGTGAGAAAATGTATAGCCAAAGAGCAGGAGCAGCTTCAAATGTTAAAGGCAAGCATTGGTTAGTGTCTTTAAACAGACAGGGATTTAAAAGCGAAGGAGTAAAGATTCAAACTATTTGAAAAGAGCCACTGTTTTGGAAGAGGTTGATTACAGACGGGTTTGTTGAAACTGATCAAATGGTAATACAGTTTAGGTTATTTGATCTGTTGCAAGATGTAGCAACAAATGAGAATAAGAGAAGGAATGATATTAACCAAGGCATTAGCAGACTGTTGTCTGAACCCATTGAGACTGATATGAATGTATTTGCTGCTGTGACGGTGAATTATAACTTTCAGGAAAATGGGCAATGTATGCCTCCGCTTCCACTATATTTTATGCTGGCTAAACGACAGTATTTCCAAGAAAAGCATATGGTCTACAATGAACAAGAAAGTTAATGAAAAAGTCTTAATTCTAGGAGGTTTCTCAGTAAGCACCTATAGAACCTTAAGATGGATAATATGCAATTTTTAAACGATATTAATCATTGCAACAGGATTATTCCTGTTAATTATTTTGGAGCAAACTGGCCTTGGGAAACTCCTTAGGATGATCTGTGGCAAGATCTGTAGATCTGCTAGAAAGTGTAGGAGAGGTGAAAGACAACCCCTATAAGTAATTTGTATTCAACACGTCCCATGTACCTGATAAGATTGGTGTTGTAAAGTCATATCAAGTCACATATGTTTAGAAGGTTGGACAGAAGAACTCTAACATTGACCAGATCAGACATGTCTTACAGCAGGATGTCCGACACAGAGGTTGCTGGAAACTTAGATGCACTTGACCATTTCGACTTACTGGTAATCGCTATCTTTTTATATTATCAAGAAATGTATGTCTATATATATATATATATACTGCTATTTGGTAACAGTATGTGAACAATATATTTTAAAAAAGTAAAATCTGCAATTGATGGAATAAAAATATTCAGAAATATGCTTTATTTATAGGAACTTAGACGAATAGCAAAAAGGTCAACTGTTGTCACGATATCAGAGTTACTGGATCACTGTTAGAGAGGACGAATGTATGACTTGTCATCAGGTGTTATATATTCAAAAAGCTGGATTTGTTATGGGTGACTTTAAGAGAATCAAAACTATTACCTGGTACAGTGATGATAATTTGACATGTTAAAGTCTGAGTACAGACATATTTCTACAATGTAAAAGAAACGTTAAGAGCGCCCACCCAGAGGTCAGAGATTTATACAATGACTTAAGTGCTCCTAAGGATAAAAGATGATATGCTTTCAATACATCAGTTACATGGTAAATATAACAATGATAACAAACGAATGGTGAAATTTGAAGTATTTTATTTTAGAGACAAAACATTGGCATCACTGGAGATGACAGAATAATCTCCCCAAACTCAAGCGCCCCAACAGAGCTTCAAATGATGAAGAGCGGCTTATGGGCAGGGACTCTCTCCCAGATTCAACATTTCAACGATTAACCAAAAGTCAAATGTCTAATCAGTGGAAGAGGTCGACGCGTTAATTTGTGACGACTCTAAGAGACATTTAAATTGGAGCATGCTGTCGCTAAATTAACAATAGAAACCAATGAGAGATAAACTCAGACAATATTTAACTATTATGAAACAAAGCACTGAGATTCAAGCTAATTGGAGATGACCTAGAAACAGATGACCTTGGTTGATCTCTATTTTAACGTATTTTAAATATTGTCTGTTTTTTCTCACGTTTGGTCTATTAATAAAGAGGAGGTTAAGGGAAGCAATTTTACAGTTGAAAAATAACAAGTCACCTGGTAGTGATGAGATCACAGCTGAATTTGATTGAGAGTTTAAATTGCTCTGAGCTTTCTGTTAGTATGAAGCAAGTTGTCATTTGTCTAATTCCTAATCCTAAAAAGGTTACTCTTCTCTTGGATAATTGAGACCTATCAGCCTTCTCAATAATAATTATAAATTATTTGCCCATTTTCTCAAAGCGTTTTAAGTCCGTTCTAAATTCTGTTATTGATTTACTCCTGATTTTATTGAAGACGATAGTTTAATGCTGTTTTTAGATTTCTTCAAAGCCTTTAACATCCTTTCATCTTTTTTGTTGAGAGCGTTTTGGTTTTGGACCTTTTTGTAATGCAATGAAAACGTTATATGCTGGGGGTAATAGCTCAGTGAAATTAGGTGACGACACTACACAGAGGTTTCTTTTAGAGAGGTATTCAGCAAGGCTCTTTCTTAATGTAGCTCAAGCTTTCTGTCATTTTATTAAGGAGAGTAAGCTAGAGGGAATTCAAATAGCTGGTAGAAGCATTTCTACAGACACATGACACAGCTATGTTTTTAAGAAATTCCTCCCAAGTTTATCAAAACCATTCAGCTGTTCTCTAATGCTTCAGGCTTGCATCTTAATATAAATGAATGAGAACTTTTAGCCCTAAAAATCCCCTATTCTCATCTTTGGATGGTATTCTGTTAAAGAAACCATCATCTCAAAAATGAACAAAATAAAGTCTCCTGAATTTTAACCCGGCCTTTGAAAAAAATAAAATGACCGATGAATTGGGATCTCGCTCCGAAATAATCGCTAATCGCATCCAACTGCCGCTGATTACAGCGCGAGTATAAATAAGCAGTGGGTGCAGTGCATATTCAGCTTTTTACTTCGGAGCCGAGCGTGACTGTTATGCTTCAAAGACAGAGAAATCTTCGGGTGTTGGAGTTTGGCATTTCAGCGGAGGTCGTTCCTGTGTCAAGTGGATTGCCACAATCAGGCTGCACTACTCCCTGTTTGTGTGCAGAGCGGCCATCTCCTGTTACCTCAATACTATCTAAAAAAGCTAGCTCAAGGGAATGTCTTTTTAAAGACGCATCTGCAAGATGCCCTTCCACCCGTGCGTTTCTGGATGCAGTTGTTACCTGGCGCCGGGTGATGGTCACGATCACTGTCTATTGTTTCTGGGCCTTGAGCACGCTAAGGTGGCTTTCGTGGATGAGTCATGCTCTCAGTGTGGAGGATGACCATCACTGAGTTGCAGAGGGCGCCCCCTACCGCTGCCCCTGCTCCGGCACAGCCAACGCAACAGCCCCCATCTAGGCAGTGCCGTGGAGCGGCCGCAGGGCATACGCCAAGCCCGTCCAGGCCCCACCAAACCTGGAGGAAAGTGCAGGTGCAAGCGGCCCTGAGATGGGCGACCCAGGGATGGAGCGAGCTGCTCTTCGGGAGAAGGTAAAGGCACCAGAGAAACTTTGCGTTTTGGTGGAGAATCTTTTGTTTTGTTAGTTTCCTCTATCTCTGGCTCATCAGGGAGGACAATGGGTTGTGGGCGGGCCAGCTATGCAGCACACTCACTCGGGCCAATATGCAGCAGTGGGAGGACTGGGAGAACAAACCAACGGACTACTCATCTCACTTCTGCGTGAACGCAGGTAGGAGTTGCACACACTCAGACTCCACTTCAGACGGGCCCTGTGTTCCCCCTTGCTGTCCCATTGCCAACAAGGTCCCGCTTATAGCAGCTAGTTTGGTCCCTGGATGCCTGGTTAAGTCTTCCCAGGCTATCCCAGTGGCTCCTGTGGACCATTCGATTTGGCAGAACGATTCAGTTCCCCAGTGTCCCCAAGTTCAGTGGGATCTGCTTCACATCAGTGAATGATGCGGGTGCCCCTGTCTATGCGCGGCGGAGATTGCGGTCCTTCTAGCAAAGGATGCAATAGAGCCAGTCCCTCCAGCCAATATAAGATCAGACTTTTGCAGTCCATACTTCATAGTGCCCAAAAAGGCTGTGGATTACGGTCGATCCTGGATCTGCAAGTCCTGAAACAAGCACTTCAAAGGCCCTGCTCGGATGTTGACACAGAAATGCCTATTTCAGTGCGTCTGTCCGACGGCGCTCCACGCAGCAACAGGCCGAGTCAGTGTTGATCTTTTTGAATCTGTTCGGACGGCGGCGGTTCCACTGGAAATATTTGATATATTCTGAGTTTTTATCACTGTTTCTTCTACAAGTGTATATTGAGAGTTAAAATTGCTCTGAGCTTTCTGTTAGTATGAAGTAATTCCATTAATTCCTAAACCTAAAAACGATACTCTTCTCTTGGATATTATTGATGAAAATCACATCTTTAATAACGTTAGACTCATTTTTGACCTCATTGACTACCCTGATTTTATTGAAGACAATAGTTTTTCATATGCCCAGAGGCTCCTGGGCATATGGCAGCCGCGGCTGCAGTGATGCCGCTGGAACTACTCCATATGAAACACTGGCTATGCGATCGAAGTCCCGGGTGGGCGTGGCAGCGTGGAACTCACCGGGTTCAAATAACACCGGCCTGCCGCCAAACATTCACCCCTGATCAGACCTCTCTCGTTTCCTTCGGGCTGGAGTGTCCCTGGAGCAGGTCTCCAGTTATGCTGTGGTTTTACGGATGCCTCCACCACTGGCTGGGGCAATGGCACATCAACTGCCTAGAATAGCTAGTGGTACATCTCGCCCTTGGACCGTCTCAGGAACCGCCGAGGCCAGCATGTGCTAGTCCGAATGGACAGCATACCGACCATTGTGTACATCAACCAACAAGGTGGTCTACACTCCGTCAGATATCGAATCTCGCCCGCCACCTCCTCCTATGGAGTCAGAAGTTTCTGAGGTCGCCACGCCATTCACATTCCAGGAGTGTGCAACCAGGCAATCAATGAGTTGTCATGAGCTGCACTACCTGGAGAAAGGAGACTCCATCCCCAGACGGTTCAGTTGATTTGGGAACATTTCTGAGGTGTTTAGGTAGACCTGTTTGCGTCTCCAGAGACTTCCCATTGCCAGTGGACCTTCTCCTGACTGAGGAGACACTTGGCCCAGATGCACTGGCACATAGCTGGCCATGAGGCCTGCGCAAATATGCATTTCCCCCAGTGAGCCTTCTTGCACAGACACTAGGCAAGGTCAGGTTGTGCTTACTTTCTTGCATCAAGGGTTGGAGCAAAGGCTGTCTCCCTCCACCCTTAAAGTCTACGTGGCTGCGATCGCTGCAAATCATGACCCCATAGATGGGAGGTCAGTGGGTAAGTATGATCTGATCATCAGGTTCCTGAGGGGGGCCAGGAGGTTGAATTCTCTGTGGCCCCCTAAGGTGCCCTCTTGGGACCTGTCTGTAGTGCTAACGGCACTGCAGCAGGCTCCATTTGAACCTTTGCGTTAAAGTTTGTGTTTGAGTTAAAGTTTGTGTCTTTGAAGACACTGCTCCAAGATTCCCACTGCCCCATTAAGGTGGTGAACCTTCAAGCGCTGCCCCTGGAGGAGGCAGACCCAGCCCTACTTTTGCTTTGTCCTGTCCAAGCACTAAGCTCCAGGACCTTAGACCAGCTCTTTGTTTGTCACAGAGGCCGGCAGAAGGGGAATGCCATCTCCAAGTAGAGGATGGCCCACTGGATAGTGGACGCCATTACCCTGACCTATCAAGCGCAGGGTATGCTCTGCCCCCTCAGGTTGCAGGCACACTCAACAAGATGTGTTACATCGTCCCTGTGCGTTGGGCACGTGGTGCCTCGCTGACAGATATTTGTAGAGCTGCGGGCTGGACGACCCTTAACACGTTCGCTAGATTTTATAATCTGTGGAACCGGTATCCTCCTGTGTTCTTACCTCAAATGGGTAGAAGCAATGAGAGGTCCGGTTTCGAGTTAGCTTGTTAACCGCCTCCAGAGCGTCCATACAGTAGACCCTGTTGAGCTCCTCCATTCCCCTCGGCAGCCAGATGTGGCGGAGCATCTGGCGCCAGGCCCTCTCGATGAATCTGTGAGAACCGGTGAGGGCTGGGAACCATGTAAAGTATTCTAAGAGGTCTTTATGTGTGTATTTCCACGGCATAGCCTCAGAGCCCCATGTTAGTTCCGAGACCTCCTCCTACGGGAAGGCTGGACTTGAACCTGTTCACTAGAACGTGGGACGCCCCCCAGTGTTCCAATCCCAGTTGGGTAGTATTGGCAACAGTAGCTGGCTTCTTGTTTTCTTGTTCCAATGTGACTCTGAGTGACTGACTGAAAGAAACGTCTCGGTTACGTATGCAACCCTTGTTCCCTGAAGAAGGGAGGAGACGTCACGTCTTGTCATCACGGTGCTGTACCTCTGCCAAAGGGGCTCGGCTCCTCAGCGAACACTTGAATATTCCATGCACCTGCTGCTTATTTATGCTCAGAGATCGAGACATTACTAGGGACGGTAGAGTCTTCTTGTCAAAAGCGGAAAGAATTTCTAGACTTACTTATTTTGCTGCCTCTATTGATCAGACTTCATTTAATTTTTTATGGAAGAATCCTGTGCACTATATTCATATATCTGTTGTCATAAATCCCCTTACAAATGGTGGACTTGATTTTTTGGATTTTTCTACCTTAAACAGTACTCTCAAAATTAATTTGTGGAATTTTATTACTAGTTTTATTTTGGATAAGCTTGGGTGTCTTTCTTTTTTTAGAAATGGCCAGTGAAGCTGTCTGCTTTTATGCTCAAGCTTTGATTGCTTAGAAAATTATTTACAAGCACAATTTTCCTCCGCATCGTTATTTTATTTGGAATAATCTTTGTATTGTGTATGTCCCTCCAGCATGTCCTAGGTCTTCCCTAGGGCCTCCTCCCGGTGGGACATGCCCGGAACACCACCCTTTGGGAGGCGTCCGGGAGGCATCCGGAACAGATGCCCGAGCTACCTTAGCTGGCCTCTCTCGATGTGGAGGAGCAGCGGGTCTACTCCGAGATCCTCCCGAGTGACCAAACTCCTCACCCTATCTCTAAGGGAGTGCTCAGCCACCCCACGGAGGAAACTCATTTCGCCGCTTGTATCCGGGATCTCATCCTTTCGGTCATGAAGCAGAATCGGTCATTAAGCCACCCTCGTCCGACTGAGGACCATGGCTCAGACTTGGAGGTGCTGATTCTCATCCCAGCCGCCTTCACACTCAGCTGCAAACCGCCCCAGCACACACTGTAGGTCTTGGCCAGATGCAGCCAACAGAACAACATCATCAGCAAAAAGCAGAGAAGCTATCCTGTGGTGACCAAACCAGACCCTCTCGGCCCCCGGCTACGCCTAGAAATCCTGTCCATAAAAATAATTAACAGGACCGGTGACAAAGGGCAGCCCTGTCGGAGTCCAACATGCACTGAGAACAAGTCTTACTTAATGCAGGCAATGTGAACCAAGCTCCTGCTCTGATCGTACAGGATCGGACAGCCCTTAGCAAAGGGCCCTTACCCCATATTCCCAGAGCACCCCACAGAACACAATATCCCCAGTCGAGGTTAGCAGGTTCCGCCAGCACTGTATACGGTGTTGGCAGGGCACTGCTTCCCTTTCTGAGGTGCTGGACGGTTTGCCAGAACCTCTTTGAGGACGTCCGATAGTCCTTTTCCATGGCTTCCCAATTCCTCCCAGACCCGAGTTTTTGCCTGCACAACCACCCGGTAGCGGTCCGCTTAGCCCCACCGGTACCTGTCAGCTGCCTCAGGAGTCCCATGAGCCAAACAGGTCCGATAGGACTCTTTTTTCAGCTTGACGGCATCCCTTACTTCGGTGTCACAGAAAATTAATAAATCTGTCTTTTATAAGGATAGTGTCTTTATTAGGAACAACTTTGTTTAAAAACTGTTTTTGCAGTAAATAGAAATATGATTCATTGATTTAAAATCTTTTAACTTTTCAGTGTCTTTATTTGACAAAGTATATAAAAAGAACATAAACAAAAGCATAAACACTATTTCCTGCATTTCTAAAATTAGAATAAAATTCAGTATTTCATAATAATAACAAATAACAATAATGATGTCAATAAGTCAAATCAAAGCCAAAAGTAGATTTTATTTTATTTAATATGAAAAAATGACTTAAAGTACAATTTAAATGAATAAACTATACATGTAATATTTTTAATAAAAAATGATACATTTTATTTTAACTATACACACACACACACACGCAGACACACACACACACACACACACACACACACACACACACACACACACAGAGATCTTTCTATTTCTGACACATTTCTTCTTTTATATCTATTTCTTAGATTAATTATTAATCCTTATATTTCTGATTCTATAGAAGTTGAGCTGAAGTATTAATGTCTTGAAGAGACTCATAACATCTCACTGTTACTGATTCATCATGCAGCTCAAAGCATTCTGGGTAGAATCTCATCAGTCTCTTCTGATTCATCAACACAGTTTCACTGATGCTTTATAACCAACATAAAACCCAGGACAGAGTGTCTGAGTGAATGTGGTCTGGACTGTGTGGATGAGTCTCATTGTGTCAGAGACGCTAAAGAAGGACAGAGTTCCTGCGCTCTCATCCACATACACTCCTACTCTGTAGATATCTTTATACTCTCCTGTTCTTTCTTCTTCTACATGAAGATGGGCTTCACAGAGAGATCAGTCATTATCTTATTGTGTCTGAATGAGTATCTGTGAGGAGAGCAGATCAAACTCCAGGACTGATCATTAGATCCAAACTCAAACTCTTTACCCAGTCCCTTCCTGCTGATGTTCTTATATGACACTGATATAAACACAAGTCCACTGCACTCAGTCTCCCAGTAACAGCGTCCACACACACTCTCTCTACACAACACCTGAGGATACACACCATCAAATCTGTCTGGATGATCAGGATACGACTGAGACTGAGACACCCACTTCACCTTTCTGTTCTCCTCAGACAGAATGAGAAGAGTATATGCTGTGTTTGGATCCAGTGTGAAAAAACACTCATCTGAACAGAAGAACAGAGACATTAATAACACAACAATCACTACAGTGTGTGTGTGTGTGTGTGTGTGTGTGTGTGTGAGTGAGTGTATGCAGTGTATGTGTGTGTGAGTGTCTGTGTGTGTGAGTGTGTGTCTGTGTGTGAGTCTATGTGTGTGTGTGTGTGAGAGAGTGTATGTGTGTGTGTGTGTGTGTGTGTGTGAAGTTTGTTCATATTTATAATAAGGTTTTGTTCAGAAATAATAACAAATCAACTTGAGATCAAATTGAATTGAAGTTTGTATCATAAATAGAATCGATTCCTCACGAGACTGAAATTAGCTTGGACATAAAATATGTCATCACAGCATTTAATAAAATATATTGTAATGACAGTAAAGTTGTATAAAAAGAATCTCTTTCAGTAAGTGAGAGAAGCTGTCAGAATATATTTTAAATGTGTCACAGTACATTTATACACAAAATCCTACAATTGTTTAAATTTATTTGTCTTGATGTAAGCAAGTTATTAATTTAGACATATAATGCAAACATTACTTCAGCTGGCATATTTGCATCTGCTTTTTATTTCAATAATTGAAATACTAAAAGAAATAATACATCAATATTAAAATGTAGTATAATAACAATAATGTTAATATTTATTATAATAATAAAAAATGATTATGTATTTTAATGAAAACAAATTAATAAAACTATGTTATGATTATAATGTTGTTGTACTCTTAAATAAACAAGTATTACTGGTTTATCTGAATGTTATACCAAATAAAAGAAAAATAATAATATTACAATAATCATATAGCTCTTTAAAAAGTCAGTATTTACTATTAATGTAAAATGATTATTTTGGCTATTAGCATAATGTCAACTTTATAATGTAAACAAATACATGGTTGCAGTAATCATTTATTATTTAAATTACAAAACTAAAACATATTGCAGTAGTATTGTTGCAATATTTACTAATTAAAATGTTATAATAAATAAAAATTATAATGAAATAAAGTGTATATTATTATTTTTAATTAATTTTAATTGTCATAATATTGAAGAAAAACAAATGCTATTTTAAATATTATTACAATCATACTAATTACTACAATAATAAAAAATAATGACAAATTAAATAAAAACTACCAAATAATTGACAATATTTATTATTAATAATAATAATAATAATAATAATAATAATAATAATAATGACCTAAAATAAAATATTATTGAGATAAAATAAAATTGTACATATACACACACACACACACACACACACACTATTGCAATATTATTCCATAAAAATGAATATTTATCTTCATCAAATCAAAAATATGAATTATGATCTTAATACAATCATAAATGTATTGTATAATTGTCCTACATTTCTTGAGTCCTGCTGTAATCCTGGATTCTCCTCCATGCTCAACACTAAAAAACACACACATAGTCAGTCAGTCAGTAGAAGACTATGCAGTTGATAACATTGAAAAAATTATTATAATTATATAGATATTATTTTTTTGTCTTGTTTCCAGACAAACAACTTCCTTTGCTGTCCACTTTTTTTTTAATGCCACACAAGTTCATAGAGGTGTGTGTGTGTGTGTTGATTTTGCACTTTAGATGTTTTAGAGGTTCACCTCTTCATTGCATTGCAATTTTGCATCTGCATTGTTGGGGATTTGTAAATTGTACACCAAAATGTTTGTATTTTACCCCATTTCATATTAACCAGTCATATTTTTTATGATGACTTTTTTTCAAATCATGCCCTCAATTATTTTAAACATAACAATAAGGGTAACAGAGTTTTGTACCATTCAGGTGAAGCTATAATAAAAAAAAATTCAAAATGTAATATTTTCTCATCAGAAATGTACACAAACTGCATAAGGGTTAAACAATAAACCCCAAAAACCTCTCCTGCATAACATACTTGAGTTTATTTAGTGAGCAGTTTGGATCCTCCAGTTTTTCAGAGAGCAGCTTCACTCCTGAATCTCCAGGATGATTGTAGCTCAGATCCAGCTCTCTCAGGTGTGAGGGGTTTGAAGTCAGAGCTGAAGACACATAACCACAGCCTTCCTCTGTCACCATGCAGCCTGACAACCTACAAAAACATACAACAGCAATCCACATTGAATTAGATTGTTTTTTGTTCCTTTTTATATTTAACTGATCAATAAAATGGTTGGTCACAAAAAAGGATTTTGTGCTCATTTATCATTATCAATAAGAAACAAATATTGGACATATATTTTTAAATGCAAATGTATAGGCATGAAATCTCTCACAAATAATAGTGGCACAATACTGCAGCAAAAATCTTACGTAAAAGTAGTGAAAGAAAGAAACATAAGATAGGAAAAAGGCCCCTAGTGGCCAATGTAATGGCTTCTTTCTGCGTTTTGTGTAATACTTGCCACAACCAACATTCTGTTAAAACATATTCAACTCAATATTACAGGTGAAGAGAGGGGTGGAGATGTCAACTGATCACCTCTCTGAAAACTGGAGGACCCAACAAGGCCTGATAGGACTCCTTGACACCATTCCTTACATCCGGTGTCCACCACCGGATTCAGGGGTTGCCCAACAGACCTTCACAGTACGTTTGGGCCTGCTGAGTCTGTCCGGCTTCTTCCTCCGCCAACAGATCCAACAGAACCACTCTTTGTCTAGCTTGTCAACTAGGACCTGTTTGCTTTAAGAGACCCTACCAGGGCCATATAGCTCCTAGGGCCACTGAGGCACTCAAACCCCCTCCACCACATTAAGGTTGTGGTCCTAGGAGAGACATTCTGTCTTCACTCCATTTGTTTCTACAAATTCTTTGCCATCTTTCTTCATATTAAGTTGTCTATTATTATCTATTCATGCAGTGCACATTCATTATTGGTTCTACATTTTAATACATTTTTTTAATTAATAAAAACATTATAATTTTTTTTTCTAAAACACCAATCTTACTGATAAATCACTGGACTGTTTTATTCTAGTTTGTGAATCTAAAATAGTTAAACAGCTTGGGGGAAGCACTCCCATATTGCCAAATTTAAGTGAAGGTGGGAATCTGCTGACTTCGACTGGGGATATTGTCGGATGGTGGAAGGAATACCTCAATACTGGAGAAGGATCTCCTCAATTCCACCAATTTTCTACTTCCAGCATGTTCCACTGAGGAAGCAAGTGGCCCAGATAAGCAAACACACTAAAAAACTATGTCTTGAAGATATATATGCAGACGCCTATTTGAAGTCTCTGGGATGTGCTTTTTCTATCAGGGAACCTGCTGTCAATGAATCTATCCTGTTCATGCGAAGTCTATTCCAAGTCAAGTCTATTCATTGTTCAGTCAAGTCTGTTTCAAGTCAAGTATTTGTTTGTTTAGATTATGGATTATGTCTCTGTAAATAAAACTGCACATGAGTTCTCACTATGCTCATCTTCAGTGTTACAAATTGTTACATCATGGTAATTAACTATATGAAATATTCTGCCTGCATGTCTTTAATTTGTGATCATTCTAAATGTATTTTATTAAATAGAATCAAGCAGTAAAGAAAATCACTCAAAATGTGCACACTCACTAGTCTAGACTTCACACTCTGAGGTGTGTTTTGCAAAACTATTAGATCATTTCAAATGTCACATCATTAAAACAACAATTATGATATTATATCTTCTGTGATATTGCACACTGTGTAGTGAGATTACATGTAGAAAATCTATACAAGATTAACACGTTAATTGCATACATGGTTTTTGCATGCATTCTAAACATAAGGATTGTTTAATGAGTAAATAACAAAGTATTTCAAACTCAAACCTCATTATCTTCAGTCTACAGTGTGAACTCTTCAGTCCATCAGAAAGCAGCTTCACTCCTGAATCCTGCAGATCATTGTTACTCAGGTCCAGCTCTGTCAGATGGTTTGATGATTGTAGAGCAGAAGAAAGAGTTTCACAGCATGTTTCATCAAAACCACAGCTTTCAAATCTGCCAAAATAGAATGTTTTAGCCTGATTATCTACTGATGTTCAGTTTTCTTCTGCAGTAACTTATTTTTCTCTTCATAATCAGGGGAAAAATTTCACTTCGCATTTACATATCATTGTTTAGTGACGTAGAACAAATCATTTAATTAAACAGCAGTCAGTGAAATACTCACAGAGCGTTTCTGCAGCATCTCACAGCTGGAATGAGTCTCCTGCAATCTGATTGTTCTGATGTGAACCTCTTTGGGTTGAACTCATCCAGCACCTTCTCTGACATCAGTAGTATGTAGGTCAGCACTGTGCACATTGAAGACGAGAGATCTCTTCCTGGATGTTCATTTGAACTGAGGTAACTCTGTATTTCCTCATATAATGAATGATCTTTGAGCTCAAGTAAGCAGTAGAACAGGTTGACTGAAGTTTCATCTGAGATGTCCTGTTGTTGTAATTCTTTAATGTGTGCACTTAGATTTCTGATGCTCTCTGTGGTGTCTTTGGTGTGTGTGATCAGGCCTTTGAGCAAATTTTGACTGGATTCCAGTGAAATTCCCATCAGAAACCGCAGGAAAAGGTCCAGATGCCCTCTCTTACTCTGCATTGCTTTTTCAATGGCTCTCTCTGTTAAGTCATGCCATTTGACCTTTCTAAAAGGAAATGTAAGATTTTGTATGACTTTAGTTTGTGAATTCTCAAAGAAAAACATAAGCTCTTGCTTGTTTTTTTTCAGGTAACAGGTGAACACATGCACTGCAGCGAGGAACTCTTGAACGCTCAGATGCACAAAGCAGAAGACCTTTCTCTTATAAAGTCCAACTTCCTTCTTAAAGATCTGAGCGATCATTCCTGTGAACTCAGCATCTTTACTCACATCAATACCACATGCTTTCAGATCTTTCTCATAGAACACAATGTTTTCCTGCTTCAGCTGTTCAAACGCTAGCTTGGCTAACTTCAGAATCATCTCTCTATTTAAAAGTAAGTGCTCTGAACATTCTCCGTCTTGTTGTTTGCCATATTTCTGACTCTTCATGTTCATCTGTATCCTCAGGAAGTGAATGTACATTTCAGTGAGTGTTGTGCTGATGTTCTCTTCATTGTTCTCAGTGAGAA
Source organism: Puntigrus tetrazona (assembly GCF_018831695.1). Classification (NCBI taxonomy): domain Eukaryota; kingdom Metazoa; phylum Chordata; class Actinopteri; order Cypriniformes; family Cyprinidae; genus Puntigrus; species Puntigrus tetrazona. Next base: position 21,449,644 of record NC_056702.1, on the reverse strand, counting down.
TATCCTGAAGTACTGTGGCTGTGATCCAGCAGAACACAGGAATGTGGCACATGATGTAGAGACTACGAGACGTCTTAATGTGGGAGATGATTCTGGAGGACAGACTCTGATCTGTGAATCTCTTTCTGAAGTACTCACTCCTTCTGTAGGTCAGTGAATCCTTGCACTTCTGTGAACAATCCTACATACTGAGGAGGGATCTGATTGGCTGCTGCCGGTCGTGATGTGACCCAGACAAGAGCTGATGGAAGCAGTTTACCTTTGACCAGACTTGTAAACAGCACATCTACAGATGATCTTTCCTCAACAGTGTTCAATGTATCACTTTCAAAATTCAAAGGCAGTCGACTCTCATCAAGTCCATCAAAAATAAACACAAGTTTATATTCTGTATATAACTTTGATTTCTCCAGGAACATCAATTCAGGATTAAATTTCAGCAGAAACTCATGGAGACTGACCTCTCTTTCTTTAATCACATTGATCTCTCTGAATGGAAGCAGGAACACACAGTCTATATCCTGATTAGATTCTCCTTCTACCCAGTCCAGGATGAACTTGTGCACAAACACAGTTTTCCCAATGCCAGCGACTCCTTTGGTCAACACAATCTTTAACTCATTGTTTTTCCTCAGTTCAGTAAATATATCATTGCATTTGATTGGTTTGTTCAGTGTTTTTTTGCTCTTGAAAGCATCATCAATCTTCAGAATCTCATGTTCCTGATTTACATCTTTCATATCTCCCTCTGTGATGAACAGATCTGTGTAAACAGCTTTCAGATCTGTGTCAGTTTCTTTGTTGCCCTCAAAAATGTATTTTGTCTTCATCTTCATGTTGTTTTTGTGAGTTTTCAAGACATTTTGTAGCTCTACAATAAAAAAAGAGACAAAAAACTAAACAAATTTGTCATATTTTCATATCAGCATGATGGTTATTATTTGCAACTGATTCAGACAGATTAAATTCATATTTAACAATTTTCAGTTTTACAATTTTTGAATGTCTATGCTCTTTCCAGATCACTTATTGATTGAGATCTTTATGCCATGAGATCAGTCTCACTCAAAACTGATGAATGGTTTCCACATGATCTAGCACATCAAACAGAATGTGTGTTTAAACTTGCTTTAATTAACCTTAGCATGTGTGACCGTAATCATGTCTCGGTGATACTGAATCTATTTTGTGACAGTGCCACCTTTTGGTTAACTTTAATTAAATTCAAATACATTATAAGATGTTTAAGCAAGGCTTTCAGACCATTGTAGGCTGGGTATCACTGGGGACACTTCTATATATCTGTATGAAATCTGCCTCGGATGTGATTTATTATTTCCATTCACAGGCAGTGATATGATATATGTGGATTATATGTGATATGTTGTGAATTACCTCTAACAGGGACAGATGTCTTCATATTGTCCTCAGTCTGAGCTGGGAGAGAGAATCAGAAAAAAGAGAGAATCACTCACTAGGAAACATTTATCTCAGAAACATATCAGTAGAGCAAAGAGGTCAAACCTTCACACTGTTAAATATTTAATCACGTTACAGTCACAGTAAATTAAATGTTACCTTGCTTGTGTTCATTCTGCAACTGTTCAGCCAGATCATTTTGGTTTATCTTTCTCAGGACGTCTACCATGACCTTTACAGCTTCTTCTGGTCCAAAACACATCACCATCTTATCTACTGTGTCACATCTATCTGCATTTTCCAATTCAGACTTTGATATGCACTTTTGATAAAAATTCACTAAATGCCAATGAAAATTCTTCAGTTCATCTTCTGCCAGCTCCATCAGTTGGTCCAAGAGCAGCTTTTTAACAGACGCCATCGTCCTTCACCAACTCACGACTGCAGATTAAGAAAAGAAAAGAGCTAAAGTGAGCTCAAATGTGACATTTTTAAAACTACAGTGAAAGCCTTTACAATTTTTTTATATTTCTGCATAAATATGACCAAAACATATAATTTCTCCTGAACGTAGACAAAGAAATCTACAAAAGAAATTGAGATAAAATATTGATTGTTACATATCTGTTTGCTGCAAAAGTATGTGATTTTTTGTTTTCAGTATCTGATGTGTCCTCATTTGCAAGTTTCCTACATCTTGTTCATCTTGTAGGACTTTCAGCCTGTTCCTCATTACATAACCACTTCAACTCTGTGATGTTGGTGGGTTTTCCTCAATTGAACTGCTTGTTTCAGCTCCTTCCACCTCCTTCTTTAACCGTTGTTTGTTGTCTTGCTGTATGGCCCACTTTCTCTTGAGACTGAGTTTTGGGACAGATGTCCAGGAGATCTCTTGTTCTTTCACATGGTGAGTGTCTGATGAGCATTTAAAATTTGCTGAGCAGTTTTAGGACAAGTGTCTGTTTTAGGACAAATGGTTTAGTATGGATTTTGCATTTTTGCAACAGCATTTTGCGTATTACAATATAATATTGTCTTTTTTTTCTCAGGGCTGACACTGTTTCCTTAGTTTATATGCTGCTTTGTACTGTTTTCATTTTTTTTCAGTAATAAAAACTGTCCCGAGACGTCATATAGGCCTAATCATTTTTAGCTTAAGGACCGTTAAAGACAGACATTCACAGTCAAAACCTAAAATGAATTTCTACAAAATGTATTTTTTATCTATGTATTAAATCATCTGTTTTTGTTCTTCTAAATCCCAAATAGCTCCAGATATTTAAAAAAATACCTTATGGACAGGTTTCGGGAGATATCTTGTGGACTTTCTGTAATTTACAAAGCACAAACCAGAAAGCAGCAATATCTGCAGAATGGAGAAGGTTTGACCATTCACAAAACCAAAATATAAGTTTTATTTCAATTGTAGTTAGTCTCTTTTTTTATTTAAGTGAATATAAAAAGATACTTATCTGTGCTTATTTAGGTTATTAAAAGGGGTGGAAAGATGCTTATTTAATTTATTATCTCTAGCAAGGTTTCAGTCCACTGAACTAAGCAGGGAGAATTTGCTCTCTGTATCTGTCAGTCACTAAGAGTTATTTTGTGACAACAGACTGGGGTCTTGCTTGGAGCTCTGATTTGCTCTGATTAGCTCTGATTAAGAGAAAATGCTAATTAATTTTAGTGTTTATTGCATCCGAGCCACTCCCTGTCACACTGGTATTAACAAGCGTCTGGTGCAACCAGTCTGAGGTAAATTAGCTGTTTAAGTATTATTTGGGGAATCAGATCTTTGAGTTGATTCAAGTAGATTACACTGATATGAACATCAAACTTCAAAGGCATTTATACCTATCAAAAAAGGCTATGCATAGACTAAAATAGCAAGCTTTCTTAAATTTAGGAGGTCTATAGGAAATTATTTGTAACATTACATATATTTACTCTAACAGTAATGGGAATTCTGATTGTCTTTCTTAGACGTTCTCAGCAGTTTAAATCTTTCTTTATTTGAGAAGAACAATGCATGCTTTTGTGGTACGCAAAGAACAACAGAGAGAGCACTGAAGATCCAGAAGTGTTTCATTAAAGAGCAGTTTCTGAACACAGTCGGCTTGCGTCTTTTTAAAGATGACGTTCCGACCATGTCCTCTTGGGTGTACTTGTTATCTGTCCTCCAACGAGCGTTGTCTTCAGTGTCTGCTGAGTCAGACCTGAAGCTGATGGCCATGCTTTCCTGGACCACCGTAAGTATCAGTCTAGAGGTGTGCACGCCTTCCAGCCTTAAAGAGCTAAGATGCGTATCTACTGAGATCCAAGGAGCTTTAGTCAAAACCACAAGGTCTGGCACCAAGATATAAGGCTGCAGACGTTCTCAAATTCTCAGGACAGCAGCTGGGCTGTTTCCCCGCTCGCCAGATTTTATAAGACGAGCAGTCGTGAGATGTAGGAGAGACCAAAGGAAGAAGACTACTGAGCGAGGCCTTTTGAGGTCTGTGAAGGTCACACCAAGAGCCAATGATGTCTTGAATTTTTAGCAGGAGAGTTTTATAACTTTGTCTCTAAGCATGGTCTTTTGCATTGTTTTATGGTGCTCAAATCTCCTGCACCTTCTACCTTATTCAGTTTATCCTCAGGTTAGGTAAAGTAAGTCGAGTCTGTCCTATCTCTCGTAAGTATTTAATCATACTCACAAGACAGGTCACAGAAGACTTCTCCGTGGTCTGTTCTGCTTAGGTCTAAAAATCAGAGTCTGTCTGGCATCAGAGTGCAGCCCTTCTTTATAGACTACAGGTGCAAGTTGACACTTTTTGGGAAAGTCCCATACAGCTGGAGAACTCCCTTTCAAGAAGCTCACTATAAAAACACAGCCATCTTATCAGTCTGGTCTTCTGTGAAGATCTTTCTAAGATGTCCTCCTCTCTGCGTCGGGAACTCAGCACTCAACGGTAACATTCCTATTCTTCAAAGTTCTTACTAATACATATTTTATCTCTGGCTATACTTTAACTAAATGCTACATATATCATACCTAATGTTTTTTTCTCAATAAATTTTAAACATGATGCTGTGGTTATCTTTCTACTATTCAATAAAGTGAATACAATACCATGTGTTCTGTGTATCTTATTAATACTTATCAAATAAAAGAATACAATATTCTGTGTGGTCTCTTCTTCTTGATAAATCAAACAAGACAAAATTACAGACTTACAAAATTGGGAAAACGTTTACATTTATTTATACAAATATATACATTTATTTTTTTTTACAGCACATTAGAGTGAATCCTGTTAGTTCATATTTGATCATGTTTCATGAGTGTTTCATGATTAAGACAGTATTTAATCTTTACTTACTTGAAAAAGGAAGTGTCTTTCTGCTCCACAGCTGAAGACTTACTTTGATCAAAACGTTCAGTTTCTAGACAACTTCTCAAAATGTCTTTGTTTTCTCTTTATGTTCATGTATGTCCCCGCATAAACATTAAAATGATGATTTGGTTAATGATGGCTTTTCGATCAGAAAAAACGATCAGGTGTAAACGTCACATGTAAAGTACAAGGTGCATAACATCAAAGTATCGCGAGATCGACTGACGGTTCTGTGTTGGCTTTACTTTCGCTCTCGCGGTACTTTGATTTGTACTTTGAACGAGGTCATTCAACGAACACACACCTAAGCACTTTATTTTTCAACGCGGAAGTAAATACGAGGACGTCCTTACTTCTAATGTGTTAAACTTCCGTTTCACGAGCAGCTAGTGGAAACAAACACAGACCACTGTATCTGTGTCCCAAACTGAAGCGCGTGAAGCTCGAAGCCACGCCTCCTCGGGATTTCCTCAGGTGTTCTAGATTACCGCTCCTGTCGCATAGCAACGGAGAGCTGACGTCCTACAGGATAGGAGGAGCCAGAGTTGATCACTTTCACTTTCATGTTTCACGTCATCACAATGGAGTCGGTCTCGAGACTGGTTTAATCCCCGGATGACAACTTTAATGGAGGTATCGGCTTGGATCTTGCTTGAATGCAATGATCCATTAAAAAACTATAAAAAAAAAAACATACAATACACACACAGTAGATCAAATGCTGAATAATATCTAAGGCCTTTTCTCTATCAAATATAAAGTACTAGATTTTCTAGAATGACTAGAGTCATTGTTGTCGATTAAACCCAACATTATATGAAGTATAAATATAAGTTAAATATAACAACCCTGAACATAATTCAGAAATAAACTGCAACATACACAGTGGTGCAGCACTAATATTGATACAAAACCATCCAAATTATTTTTCAGAACAATACTGTAGGCCTATACCTTCACTTTAAGTAGTAGTATTAGCATATACAATACAATACTTTAATTATAGAAAATAAACATTCTGTAATCATTTACTTACTCTCATGTTTTCATTTTTGGTTGAAGTCTCCCTGCAGCTAAGATTTTAAATGTGACAGTACTTTTCCCCAATGTGGTATTAGTAGTTACTAAAAGTAGTTTACTAAAGTATCCCAGTATTTCTTGTTCTAATTAGTTTTTCATAGCTATTCATTTCTCTTTTCCGTCTTTCTCTGCATCAGACAGAGTCCTGTACTGAATGTGCCGGAACTGGTTTAATGGTTTTGGGCTGAGCAGAGAGATCCTACAGGGCTCCTGGATCTTCTGAGAAGAGAATGGGTTTCACAATCCAGACCCTGGTGTTTCTCTCCTGTCTGGACACTGGTACATCATACAGAGGGTCTCCATGCCTCTTCTACTGTCCACTGCACTGTCCTCCGAGTCTCTGAGAAGACTTTCCACGCTTTTCTTCAGAGAAGGGTTAATAAATAATCTATTCTCTGTCTCTCTGGAGTTTAATGTCTTCTCTGAGCAGCTCCACCAGCATCCGCTCACTCCCTCACCTGTCCCAGGACACCTGCAAATCTAAGCAAGCAACAACAGAACAACGAATTTCAGCAAAAAAGTGTCTATTAACTTTCTTACATTGTCTTTTTCATTTCTCCCCAGCCAGAATAATCCTAAAACAAGTGCAAATGGAAACGCATTATGAAAAATATAGCAACCCACCCCAGATGAGCAGAAGAAAATGGATAGATTTTTTCTATCCAAGAAGTGAAAGAGTTGTTTGGAGCAACTTTTTTTTTATTCAAGTGTTTCTATCGTATTTTGTGCATGTTTTCTTGCTGGATGAGAAATTTGTCCTACTTTTAGCGCATAGTTTTTTTTATACAAATCTTTAGAATTTCTGCACATTTTGTCATCTACGTCCAGATCTCATCCAGATTTCAGAGCCAATGTGTAGGGGATGTCCTTCAGAAAAAATTCTGGAAATACAACCTACTTGCTTCGTCACAAAGAAATAGATCACCTAAAAACTGAATTTATAATCTAAATCAAGAAGCCTTAACTCAATGCTCTCATGAAGGTGCATACGGCCGTTGCTGGAAGCCGGTATTTTAGGTTATAATTTTAAAGATAAACTGGACACCACACTAGGGTTGTGCTGATTGACGATAATATCATGTGTTGACTCTAAAACTACTCTTTACAGCATGTTAGCAAAAAACACTGACGCTTATTCTTTATCATCATACAGAGAAAGTCACTCGAGTGAAAGCAACAAGGTCATTGTTTACATACGCATCATCGACCAATCAGCTTATGCCAAGTCATTTAAAGCTGTGATTAAGTTAAGAACACATTAATCTGCACCTTCTAGAGTTTTGTGAAACAACTACACATTTAATTAATAGACCTTTTAAAAATGTATAAGACACTATTTCACTTTACTCCTGTGGGCCCACCACCTGCAGGAGGGACCGTAAGGGGCCGGTGCTTTCTGGATTGGGCGGCAGCCAAAGGCGGGGACCTCGGCGAAAGGAGCTGGACTCTTCACTACTCTAGTGTTGCCCGCAGTGAGAGGCGGTGGACTGGTGTGGGCTTGCTCATAGCTCCCCCAGCCATGTGTTGGAGTTTACCCCGGTGGGTCATCTTCCTGCACCTTCGGGTTGGGGGGAGGTCTCTCACTGTCATTTGTGCCTACGGGCCGAATGGCAATATAGAGTACTCGGCCTGGAGCAGAGGCCTGGGACCCAGGGGAGTACTCGGCCGTCACCCTGGCTGAGGTCACTGAAATTGTTAAAAAGCTCCTCGGTGGCAGAGCACTGGGGCTATCGGACGAGATCCACCCCGAGTACCTCAGGTCTCTGGATGTTGTGGGGCTGTCTTGGCCTACACACCTCTGCAGCATTGGGTGGACGCGAGGGACAGTACCTCTGGACTGGCAGACTGGGGTGGTGGCTCTTCTTTTTAAGAAGGGGGACTGGATGGTGTGCTCCAACTATAGGGGGATCCCACTCCTCAGGCTCCCCGGGAAAGTCTATGCCAGGGTACTGGAGAAGAGAATTCGTCCGATAGTCGAACCTCAGCTTCAAGAGGAACAATGTGGCTTTCGTCCTGGATGTGGAACACTGGACCAACTCTATACCCTCTTCAGGATACTGGAGGGTTCCTGGGAGTTTGCCCAAAGCATTCGACTGGGTTCCTTGCGGTGTCCTGTTGGTTTGCATTGCCGGCAGTAAGATTTGTTCCCAGTGCATGTTGGACTCTGACAAGGCTGCCCTTTGTCACTGGTCCTGTTCATTATGTTTATGGACAGGACTTCTAGGCAGTAATGTGGTCGCTGTACCGATCTGTCATGGTGAAGCTGACAGCTGAGGAGCTGAGCTGTAAGGCAAAGCTCTCGATTTACCGGTCAATCTTCGTTCCTACTCTCACCCATGGTCATGAGCTTTGGGTCATGACCGAAAGGATGAGATCCTGGACACAAGTGGCCGAAATGAGTTTCCTCCGTAGGGTGGCTGGGTGCTCCTTTAGAAACAGGGTGAGGAGCTCGGTCACTCGGGAGAAGCTCGGAGTAGATCCGCTGCTCCTCCACATCGAGAGAGGCCAGCTGAGGTGGCTCGGCATTTGTTCCGTATTACAGCTGTAAAAAGAGGTCAAGGAAATAAGGAGTAGACAGAAAGAATCTAAGGGGGGAGAGGTATTCAAATCTAACAACAAAGTTCACATTTCTATTGAGATTTGTTTTCTGATTTGTTACATAGACTCTTTATATAATTAGTTTTAGTTGTTCTGTCAAATTAATTTCACGTCAGTGTTTGTTTACAAATTAGTTTACAGTGTTTGTGAAGCAATTCATTCAAATGACTCTGTTTCAAAAGCTTTCTTTCTCCTTCACTGCGTTTTCATTTATAAAATATAATTTTCATATCCATTTCATGGTTGTATATTTAATTCTTTAAATGTTGAAATGATTGTTAAGACTTAAAATGTTGAAATGATTAAAAGCCCACACCTTTCTCTTGAGAAGAATCACAGACAACAAAGACAACAAGTCATGTGTCTTGAGAAGAATCACAGATGTGGAGTGTGGCACGGTCTTGTGACGTCACGTCACTGGAGCAAAATAAAAGTCTTTTTCACCCAAAACCACCGGATTTACTTTAGAACATAAATGTTAATAATATAAAGTATGTGATGACATAAAGGATGAACCACAGAGCAACCAAATGCCTAAAACTAATTATACAGATGAGCTTTATATCTAGTCTGTAAAGACTTTTATTTATTGAAATACATTTTTAAATACAGCTTTACTGTCCTTACAATATTTTATTAAATGCTGTGATTAATGTCATATTTCATGTCAGTGTAACGAAGGCATTGAGGCAGAGCTAGAATCCTTGTATGGTAGTTTATTAGACGCAAGAGCAATAATCACAAATAGGCAGGCAAAGAGTCAGGATTACAAAGGCTGCAGTATGTCCTCAAATATCTGCCGATCTCTTGATTCAGGCGCAACACTTGGCCGTTTGATTGTGGATGGTACCCTGAAGTGAGGCTGACAATTATGTTGAGTTGTTTACAAAAAGCTCTCCAAACTTGGGACGTAAACTATATCCTCTGGGATGCCGTATACTCGAAATACTTTATGGAAGAGAGCTTGAGCTGTTTCCATGGCAGTGGGAGTCCTTTTAGAGGAATTAGTGAAGTTAGTGAAGTTATTGGAAGGTGGCATTGAGGGATGTGGACCCACTGCATAATGCATTGTCATAGACTGGGTTACATACTGTTACAGGGTAGTGAGAATAACGGAGGAAGGGAGAATGGGTTAAGATTATCTATGTGAGTAAATGTTTACAAGTTGAACAATGTGTGTGTGTTTTTGTGTGTGTGTGTGTGTGTGTGTACGTGAGTGTCTGTGTTTGTGTCTCTGTGTGTCTGTCTGTGTGTGTGTCTATGTGAGTGTGTGTGTGTCTGTGTGTGTGTGTGTATGTGTGTGTGTGTGTGTGTCTGTTGATTCAGAATGCAGCAGCACGGCTGGTATTCAATGAGCCCAAGAGAACCCATGTTACACCTCTCTTTATCTCCTTACATTGGCTCCCGGTTGCAGCTCGCATCAAGTTCAAGGCACTGATGCTTGCATATAGAACAACCACAGACTCGGCACCGGTCTACTTCCACTCACTATTACAAATCTACACACCCTCTAGAAGTCTGAGATCTGCTAGCGACGGCGCCTCGTGGTACCATCTCAAAGAGGCTCGAAATCACTCTCCAGAACTTTCTCGTTCTCTGTTCCTGGCTGGTGGAACGATCTTCCCGTACACATCCAGAATGCTGGATCTCTGTCAATCTTTAAGAAACAGCTGAAAACTCACATCTTTCAGCAATACTTGACCTCATCTTAAAAAAAAAATCATTCTGACTTTTCCTTCCCCTTGTTTATTCCTTCCCTTTCTAGCTTGTACTAATTTGAACACTCCCTGTGACTGGGTGTTATAAGCACTTACTCTGTCTGTTCGTCTCTCAAAAACATGAATCGCTGTTGTACTCTCAACTGTAAGTCGCTTTGGATAAAAGCGTCTGCAAAATGACTAAATGTAAATATAAATGTGTCTGTGTGTCTGTGTCTGTGTGTGTCTCTGTGTGTTCTGTTGTGTCGGTGGATGTAGTTCATATATGTCATCTAATCCACCCGCTATTTATTCTGCTCCGTCTACTTAAACAGGAAGTGATCTTTTTATTGACGCTTTTATGAAACTTCTGCACTTATTTCAGCCTGAATCCACAAATCTGAGTGAAGTATGCACGTGCTGATATCCCTGCGACAGAATTCTGGCAATTTTAATGTAAAAGGTGTCTCTAACAGGGCAGCAGACGCTGACATACAGTCCAGTGAAGAAACAGAGGCTCCTCAGAAGATGTGAGAGGTTTTGGAGGCTCTGCTCAAAAGATCTCGATGATCAGACTTGAATTAGGAACTAAGAGAAGTTATTCTGACCTTTACTTGATCAAAATCAGTCAGAAGCTGGTTGTACCAGATATGATACTTTAAATTGCATAAAACCAAAGAATAAAACCTAAACTTAATCCATTACAGTCACTGATTTTAAAACCTAGTTCAATAATTCAATTATTAGTTTGAACTGCTGTGTATTATTTTATTTTATTTCATTATTCAATTGTAAAAACCTTTCTTTTTTCATTATTTCATGTGCATGTATTTTTTTTTTACTTTGTGACACTTCTCCTTAGTCTTAATGAGGTGCTTTTTTTGAAAGCAGTATTTATTTTATTTTTGAAATTAGTAATTATTTTTCTTTTAGCAACACTTTTAGTATTTTTGTTGTGTTTTTGTGATTTTTATTAGTTTTGTTTTGTTTTAATACTCTGTTTTAATATAAAATAACTTGTTACCCCACTGCCTAAACATTTTTAGTTTAGTCAACTTACAATTTTTAGTTACTTAATGATATTTTAAGGGACAACTGAAATAATTTAGTTGACTAAACAAAAAAACTTTAGTCAGTGAGGTAACAGGAAGTAATAGAAAGTAGCTCATTTTATTAATTTTCTCTGAGACGTCTTGATCTGACAGGCCAATATTTCCTGTGTCTTTATTTCTGCTGTCAGATTTAGATTGCGCACGTGATCTTTAATAGTGAGAGATTATGTTAGTGTGTTTCTCTCATATCTCTAATCTAATGGCTGTGTTATGAGCGGTGGGCCGGATTATTGTGTTCCTTTCAGCGTCTGATTGGATCAAACGCTGGTCTACGGGTCTGATGCTCCGCTGTCCTGGAACGTGAAGCTGTGTTCTTCTGAAGGTCTGGCTTTCAGGGTCGGAAAAACACTTTCAAACTCAATTTAGTCACCAAAACATCTTGCATTAGAGAGGAAAGCTGACCGAATCGCCATTAATCGTGTCCAAAATAAAAAATATTTTCTTACATATATACATGCATGTGTGGGTATATATATACTGTGTGTGTGTGTGTGTGTGTGTGTGGGTGTGTATTGTGACTAGTCGGCTGCCCCTCCCCTTTATTGATCATCATCATCACCCCGCCCTTCACCAGGCTCCCGACGGGAGTGGGCGTGTCCGAGAGGAGGGGCGTGGTATTGGTCAGGTCTGGCGGCGTGTGTCGAAGCACACCTGAAGTGTATCGAGCCTCGTCACCGCCGCCGTTAAACACCGAGCGCGCCTCTCCTCGAGAGACCGGTCTCTTCCCTCGTGCATGTGTGACCCGTTTGTCGGAAATTATATCAAGAAAAGGAGGAAAAATATCTACAAGGTCTGAGCTCACCAAATATATGTTCTTTATATTAACTACTAGTATTTGGAGTCTCGGGTTCGGGGTCTTACACTAAACTAGAATAAAAATAATTGTGCTTAAGAAATGTGTCTGCACTCGCGATTCAAATATCAATTCAGTCACCAACTGCTTGAATAAAAACACATACACAGAAATACGTTTCAACAGGTGTTATTTGTCACCAAGCCAGCAGAGGGAGCCCTGACCTCTGGGTGATCTGCATTCACTCCCTCTGCGACAACTTCCTGTTCCAGGACTATAAATACTGCAGCAAGCCACTCAACTGCAGGTTGCATTGTTTGCCTGTTTCGTTGTTTCTGAGTTTCCTTGTGTTTTCTGAGTTCTTGTTTCCCTGGTTTTGACCCTGCCTGTCTTTGGATACTGTGATTGTTTGCTGCCTGACCTGACCACCGCCTGTCTCTGGATTTTGTTATTGCCTCGCCTCTTATACATCTGTTTGCCCTGTTTGACGCCTGCCTGTTTGACCATGCCTTCGTTTAATAAAAGCCTGCATATGGATCCGCACAGGCAGTGTGTTCTCTTTTTGTTTCTCTTTTTGTTATAAACCGCAAACACTTTGCAGTATAATTGTCACTTGTTTAACAAAAATATATTTGTGTACCTTCAATGAATTATCAAAAATGAATTACCACAAACAATGAATTATCAACAATCACAGTTGAATAAAATGAAATAAAATGAAATAGACAGTCCAAACAGTCAGAAGAAATGCGTGACTCCTGAATCAGGTTGAAATGTGTTTGGTTCAGTTCAAATCAGTGTAAGTGTATGAATGCCTACAGACCAACGAAGAAGAACCGTTCACTCCTCACGAACGAGTCCTTGAATCGCGCGATTCACCCGAGTGAACTCCAACTCGTTTCTCCTAATGCAATAAAAGAGTTCAGGCATACAATTAAAGAAGAATATGCAAGGATGGATATGAATAAACGAGAGCAGAAGTGCAGCTCATATCTCTCGCCACGAGCTGGCGCATGAAATCAAATCAAATATATTTATATATTTACTTTGCATGCCTGAATCTTACTATACATTAGAAAAAAATACATATTCAGTAATATATATAAAGAAATTATTCTCAAATCAGAAATATTATTGACACCTTTACTAATAACACAACTCCATTATTTGAGTGGGTTACATAAGTATGTATAAATATCCTACATTTCAGCCACACTTTTTCATAAAGGTGAACTCTTATCTATAATGTAGTTACGGTTTGTGGAATCCCAGTAAAATCTGAGTTAAATATCCAGGTGTAATTATATATAAAGATCAGAAAAAGAGATCAAAGCTTCATTTTGAACTCACTTCAGATAAACGTGTGCAGATCTTTCTTCTTCGTCCTGTGAACTGTAGTGTGTTAGGGTTATGTATTGACATTATGCAACTTTGACCCTTCAGTTTCAGTGTCTTGTTCTAGGTCATGACATGACATGGACTCTATATAGTATCTTAGACTGGTATGGGCGCCAGGGGAATCTGAGGGAATGAAGACTCTGACGCACAAAAAGATATGTGACGAACATGTCTGAAGTCTTTGTTTTGCCTGTTGCTTTTACTTATCTTGCTCTGTCCTTTTTCTCTATAAATAAAGTGACTTGCTATCTGAGCTTGGGAGGCAAAGGAGGCAAAGGAGGCAAAGGAGGCAAAAGCAGGGAAACAGAGGCAGGGGCAGGCAGGGAGGCAAAGGCCTGCCCGGCCCCCGGCCTCGGGTGGACTGGGATCCGTCCGGAGGCAAGAGGGAGGTTAAGGAGAAACCTGCTTCTCTCCCGCTTGCAATCGACAGCGCAATCCTTGCAAGCTAAAAATCCAAAAACTTGTCTTGTGTTTTATTTCGCCTTGAGTTGATCCTTCCTGGTAAAGAGCCGTTTGAGTGAAATAGTCTCAACATAGTGTTCCACACCTCTGAGCTTTACAGCTTTTTACGTTAAAGCAGTTTTTCTTCTTTTTTTAGAGAAGAACGCATGTGTTGTGACATCCATTCTCACATTCACTCTGCTCTGGTTCAAAGTAACTGGGAATGGAATAATTTTGGTAGACCCCAGAGTATAACTTTTCTTTCCCAGTTTTATTAGTATACATTTATTATTAAAACTCAACATCAATATAAAACTCTCTAGGGCTGCCGCTAATGACTAGATTTATTTTGATTAGATTATTTTTTAAATCAGCATTGATTTCACTTTTCAAAAGCAACAATTTTACTGAAAATATATATTAACCATACTTTACTTCCATATTGTGACGTACTTCCAAAAGAAACAGAACATTGAATGAGGAAAACAGAGGCGTGGCTTGTTTTGTCTGCTTCAAATTGATTGGATGTAGTAAGGAAGGCGTTTAATTTGGTTGGAGGGTGGAGAATCAGTGGGATACAGTTCTGAGTGAACTTCCTAGGAGGGTTTGACGTCATTCTGGGGCGAGAAATTTGCCACAAAAATATTGTATAGCATGACAGCATTAAATCATAAATCACGGTGTGGGGAGGCATCTCCATGGATTGGAAGGACAGAGCTCATCATCAAAAATAGCAGTCTGACAGGCCAAAGGTATAGGGAAAAAACTAAGACAACAAGTCATGTGTGACAAACCACTTCATACCGTATGACAAACAACCATGTCTGGGAACCGTCAAAAAAGATGAGGCATATGATAATACCCTTTCTTGACTTAGGACAACTTTGATCTAAAAAAAAAAAAAAAAAGGTGTGTGCTTTTAATCTTTTAAAGAGTGTGAATTGATACAACTTGTTTAGAGAATTGCATTGTAGTGAAATGAATTATTATTGAATGTAATACTGCTTAGTGACAAGGTTATTTTGTGTGAGTAAGGTGCGTTAACAACAGGACAGGTGCGTCTTATTTTGCTCACTGTACCGTAAATTAATTTATCATAAACCCTGGGACAACTGAATCAACTGTAAAATAATTCAATGATAGCAAACTCTCGAATCTGCTTCTCAAAATGCAAACTTGGAAACAAAAGTTGTCATGAAAGTGTAATCCAGAGGCCCTGGTTGAAGGTTACTGCGTGTTCGGACTTTTCTTTGTGTCTCGTTAAAAATCACTAATATTTATTAATCTTTTGTGTTTCCAATTATAATACTGACCATATACATAATTTTATCTGACTCAATCTTTCGTGATTTTAGTTATATTTACTTAGATGTAACTGCTGATCCCTCTAGTTGTGATTAAATTTGGATCATTAATTAACTATAATATTTCCTAGTTTCGACTTATCGTTCGTTAGGAGTCTGGGTCACTTAGAAACCTTGTTTGGCCAGAACAGACTCACGACACATCTGGACTAGTCCAGGTCTTAGTCAGAGGCCTTGTTGTGTTTTGTCACTTTCCTTATATACTCAGGCCAGACAAAGCGATTCTTAAATGTAGTTATAAAAACCTTTTGGTATTTAGGTTCCCGTGCTCCAGTGTCACACCTAACTGGAACACTTTCAGAGACCCAAAGGAGGACCTTCTCAACAGAACACAGTTCAAATTCAAATTCAAATTCAAATTTTATTTGTCACATACACATACATACATGGTAATGACATGCAGTGAAATGTTTTTTTACAACCGTCCAGCATCAAAAAATAGAAAACAGAAAACAGAATTTAAATATATATAAATAAAATATAAAAAATGTATAAAAATATGTAAAAAAGTGTGCAAAGTTTAAAAATATAATGTAAATAAGTGTAGATATAAAATATAAGTGTAAAATGTAAAAGTGGCTGTGCGAATGACCAGTGCAAAGTGGCTAGTGCAAAGTGGCTAGTGCAATTGTCCAGTAAGTGGCGAGTATCTGGGAAAGAGGGGTGAACATGGGAATCCGGTAATTAGGTGCTGGGTGTTCTCTGGTTCAGACTCGAATGGCCTGTGGGAAGAAGCTCCTCCTCATTCTCTCTGTGTTTGCCTTCAGGGAAGCAGCGCTTTCCTGAACGCAGCAGAGAAAAGAGTCCATTGTTGGGATGGCTGAGGTCTTCCCACGATCTTCCTGGCCCTGGTACAGCACCGCATGTTGTAGATGTGCTGCAGCACAGGGAGCTCAGTGTGGATGGTGCGCTCAGCTGACCGCACCACCCTCTGAAGAGCTCGCCTGTCCTGCACGCAGTGCTGTTCCCGAACCAGGAGGTGATGTTTCCGTCAGGACACTCTCGATGGTGCAGGTGTAAAAGTTCCTGAGCACCTGAGATGGGAGTCTGAAGTCCCTTAAGCGCCTCAGATGGTATAGGCGCTGCGGGCCTTCTTCACCAGGGTGTTGATGTGACAGGACCAAGACAGGTCCTGCGTGATGTGAACACCCAGGTACCGAAACTGTCCTGTCCACTCTCTCCACTGGGGTCCCGTCGATCTTGATGGGATGGTAAGAGCGCACCTGCTTCGTGCTGAAGTCCACTATTAACTCCTTTGTTTTGCTGACGTTGAATGGTCAGACCAGCGTGACACCTCCCTCTGTACCGGGGCTTCCTGTTTTCAGCCTCTGTTTGTAAACAGGTACGAGGAAAATGGCGGCATGGTCCGATTTACCAAACGGTGGGCATGATTTTGCCTTGTAGCTGTCTCTGAAGGGTGTAGCAGTGATCCAGTGTCCTTTCGCCCCTGGTGGGGAAGTTGATGTGCTGGTGAAAGTTCGGCAGAGCGCGGCTGAGAGTTTGCACTGTTAAAATCCCCAGCACAATGAGTGCAGCGCCCCGGTGCTGTGACTGGTGTGTTGTGAGGTGGTCGTGTAAGTCCCATATTGCAGTGTCCGTGTCCGCTTGAGGTGGAATATAAAGCGGTGCTGACTATGACCGAGCTGAATTCCGTGGAAGATAGAAAGGGCGACATTTGATGGTCAGAAGTTCTAGGTTTGGTGTGCAGGAGCGTGAGAGAAGAACAACGCTTTCGCGCTGTCGCACGCAGCGGTTGTTCACCATCAGACACACTCCACCTCCCCGTGTCTTCCCCGACTCCATTGTTCTGTCCATGCGGTAAACAGAGAAAAACTCGGCCGGTTGTATGGCGTGGTTCAGCCATGTCTCGGTGAAGCAGAGGAGGTTGCAGTCCCGAATGTCTCTCTGGAACTTGATCCTTGCCCTGAGGTCATCAAGCTTGTTTTCCAGAGACTGGACGTTTGGCTAACAGGACACTAGGTAGGGGAGCGCGGTGTGAGCGTGCCCTCAACCTGTTCCTGACGCCGGCTCGTTTCCCTCGTGGACGCCGGTGCGGGTCGCGTCCTTTTGTCTTCGACAGGATCTCGCTCGGCCAACATGGGTCCGGGTTTAAAAACGGGCGAAAGTTGGGTGCATTGTACACCAATAGATATAAGAGTGGCTCGGTCATATTTAGTGATAGCCATCTTATATAAAGAAAACGCGCATGACTATCCAAAATACTAATAATTAACAGAAAAACAAAAAGTTTTGCCGGAGCGGTCGTGGCGGCAGCCGAACTCAACAGCGCCATCTTGTAAATCTCAATGTGTCTAACTTTCGTTTAGATCCAGCATTTAGCTGACAGTGTTGTTTAGAGTTAACTGTTCTTTTCTTGGGGAAAAGAGAACAGGTTAGTAGGTTGTAACGACACACACTTCTCCCGTAGTTATTCACTGTTAGACACACCGTGAGTGAGCCTTTTGTACTTTAGTTTTTTACGGCTAGTTACTTAGCGCAGCACGCGCTGAAGCTTTCAGTTTGTTTTTCACATTTTTCTTTGGTTAGTTTACAGGGTTATTGGGTAACTTAGTTTGGGGTTTTGCTATATTTATTTCTTTACTTTGGCGCTTCTCTCAGTTCTTTTTTCCTTCTTCTTCTTTTCTACGTTCACACTGTTTTTAGTGGCTTATAATAAAACAGACTTTGATAAAAGTCTTTTCACTTAAAAACCAGCGGAAATACTTCAGAACGTAAATGTAAAAGAATATAAAGTATGTGATGAACAGAGAGCAACCAAAGACTAAAATTTTAATAGAAATGAGCTTTATATCTAGTCTGTGATTCATTTCATGATAAACTTTTGTGATATTTTCAATCAGAGACAAACTCAGGTATGATGATTCTTGAAATTAAAGAATTGTAAAGATTTTTCAAACTCAAATCAAATCAAAATGGTTTAAATTTAACAATTTGATTTATTCAATTGAATCCTATTTTATTTCATCTCAGTTTCTTCTATGAATATAAAGATAATAAACATTTCAGCTTTATTTGTTCAGAATTTATTTTGCCAGGCAATATGGTATTTCCATATTGGTATAATTGATAAACATTTGCACAACTGATCAGCAGTACAAAAATAACACAAAACAAAATAAAACAAACTTAAAAGGTCAGTATACCTGGTCTTTAAAAAGTACATAGTGTAGCGTATGAGGACACACACCACACTACGGGCCGATCTGGCTACAGAATCGCGCCTTGCTGTGTTTTGTCACTTTCCTTATATACTCAGACCAGACAAAGATGGGTGTTGTTGTTTACTTTCCTTTTGAAGTCATTTTGTTCCTTTGAATATCCCTTCTTAGATTAGTCTTATTGCATTTAAAGGTTTTGGTTCACGTCCTTACATCACCGTTACTGATTCATCATGCAGCTCAAAGCATTATGGGTATTTCTTCTGATTCATCAACACAGTTTCACTGTTGATCCAAAATAGACCCAATACCCAGGACAAAGTGTCTGAGTGAATGTGGTCTGGACTGTGTGGATGAGTCTCATTGTGTCAGAGACGCTGAAGAAGGACAGAGTTCCTGCGCTCTCATCCACATAAACTCCTACTCTGTAGATATCATTATCATACTTTCCTGTTCTTCTTCTGATGATGATGATGGGCTTCACAGGGAGATGAGTCACTATCTTATTGTGTCTAAAAAAGTATCTCTCAGGATAGCAGAACAAAGTCCAGGACTGATCATTAGCTCCAAACAAACACTCTTCACCCGGTCCCTTCCTGCTGATGTTCTTATATGACACTGATATAGACACACGTCCACTCCACTCAGTCTCCCAGTAACAGCGTCCACACACTCTCTGTCTACACAACACCTGACGATACACATCAAATCTGTCTGGATGATTACGGTACCTTTGAGACTCAAAATGATTTGTGACTTCTCTGTTCTCCTCAGACAGAATGAGACGAGTGTGTGCTGTGTTTGGATCCAGTGTGAAAAAACTGACCCCTGAACACAAAAACAGAGACATTAAAAACACAACAATCGCTACAGCTGTGTGTGTGTCTGTGAATAAGAGTGTGTGTGCACCTGGTATTTATTATGTTGTAGGAACCAAATGGCCCAACAAGGATAGGAATACCGGTAAATTTTGACACTGGGGTGTAGAACAATAACACATTAGATTAGATTAGATTAGATTCAACTTTATTGTCATTACACATGTACAAGTACAGGGTAACAGAAATGCAGTTTAGGTCTAACCAGGAGTGCAATAAGCAGCAAGTGCAGGATATAGGTACAAATATAAATATAAGTTACAAAGATAAATATGTGATATGTACAAGTTAAATTACAGATGGGAAGGAGGAATTTACAGTGATTTGTGTAAACAATTTACAGATCGTTATGTACATAAGAAAGAGCAGGATATACAGGATATGTATAGACAATTTTACAAGAGTATGTACAGTGGATATGTACATACATTTACAAAGATATATACAGTGGAGTGCAATGAATGTTAACAGTGCATTTTTGTATTTTTGTTTTTAATGGGGGTGGAGTGGGGCAGACATCAGTGGGGTAGAATTCAGTAGTGAGACAGCTCTGGTAAAAAGCTGTTCCTCAGTCTACTTGTTCTAGTCCGGGGAATCTGAACCGCCTGCCGGATGGCAGGAGGAAAACAGTTTGTGGGCAGGGTGAGAGGAGTCCTTAAGAATACTGCGTGCTCGCGCGCAAACAGTGTTTCTTCTGGATGTCCTCAATGGATGGAAGTGGAGTTCCTGTGATGCGCTGGGCAGTTTTCACCACCCGCTGCAGTGCCTTTACGCTCAGCAACAGAGCAGCTCCATACCAGACTGTGACACAGTTTGTTAGGATGCTCTCTATTGTACAGCGATAGAAGTTCACCAGGATGGCTGAGGACAGCTGGTTCTTCTTAAGTTTCCTCAGAAAGAATAAACGCTGGTGAGCCTTTCTTGACCAGGCTGGAGGTGTTGGTGGTCCAGGACAGATCCTCCCGAGATGTGGGTTCCCAGGAACTTGATGCATGAGACAGGCTCCACAGCAATCCCATTAATGTGGATGGGATCATGTGAGCCTCTTCTCACCTTCCTGAAGTCCACAATGAGCTCCTTGGTTTTGGTGGTGTTAAGGAGCAGATTATTGTCTTTGCACCACGTGGCCAGATGCTGGACCTCTTCTCTGTAGGCAGTCTCATCGTTGTTGCTGATGAGACCGATCACCGTAGTGTCATCTGCAAACTTGATGATGGAGTTAGATCCAAACACAGGCCTGCAGTCGTGGGTGAAGAGGGAGTAGAGGAAGGGGCTCAGCACACAGCCTTGTGGTACACCGGTGTTGGAGAGTGATAGTGGTGGAACAGATGTGGCCTGACCTAACATGCTGAGGTCTGTTGGTCAGGAAGTCCATAACCCAGTTGCACAGTGAGGTGTTAATGTCCAGATCTCTGAGTTTGGTGATTAACTAGAGGGTATGACCGTGTTGAATGCTGAACTGAAGTCAACAAACAGCATCCGTGCGTAAGTATTTTTGTTGTCCAAGTGTGTGAGTACGGAGTGCAGTGCGATGGAGACTGCATCCTCAGTGCTCCTATTGCCTTGATAGGCAAACTGGTGGGGTCCAGTGTGGAAGGCAGAGAGTCCTTCAGATGTGACAAGACTAGTCGCTCAAAGCACTTCATAACGATGGGTGTGAGTGCTACAGAGGCGGTAGTCGTTTAGGCACACTGGGCCAGAGATTTTGGCACTGGCACAATGGAGGTGGATTTGAAGCATGTTGGTACAGCTGCTTGGGCAGGGACATGTTGAAAATGTCGCGAATACCCCAGCAAGCTGCTCTGCACATGCCCGTAGTAACGCGTCCAGGGATACCGTCTGGTCCAGCAGCCTTGCGCGCGTTGATCCGGCTTAGTGCAGTGTAAACCTCTGAGGAGGTGAGTGTGATGGGTGGGTCGGTTGAGGGGTGATATTGGTGATCGTTTCATTATTGTCTCTCTCAAAGCGAGCATAAAAGTCATTAAGCTCGTTCAGAAAGAAGACATTAGGTGCTGTGGGGTGGAGTGGTTGGGTTTGTAATCACTGATGGCCTGGATGCCCTGCCACATGCGTCGAGGGTCAGAGTTGGTAAAGTGCTCCTCTAACTTCAGCTTGTAGCAGTACTTGGCCTTTTTGATGCCCCCTCTTCAGATTTGCTCCTGGAAGTGCTGTAGGCACATACAGTCTGTACAGTATAAAACCATTACACCTATGAAACATGGAAACCCAACGTGTGTGTGTGTGTGTGTAGACATACATTTCTTCAATCCTGCTGTAATCCTGGATTCTCCTCCATGATCAACACTAGAAAACAGACAGAGTCAATCAGCAAACTGTTGCCATGCAGTTGCTAAGACACTCAGTGTGGTTTCTAGGTTGTTATTATGTAATGTCTAGGATGTTCTGGGTGGTTGGTAGGCTGTTTTTGTGCAGTTGCTAGGGTACACAGGGTGGTTGCCAGGCTGTTGCTGTGTAGTTGCTGTTGCCAACGCCGTGGCAGCACTCTTCATCAGGAGATCGGTCACACCTGCAACTTGTTCCGGCTGGGCTATAAAGTCCCACATGAAAGAACAGCGGTTTGAGCAATGACTCCATGCTGAACAAACCTAAATCTTTGTCTTTTGACTCCAGATAGCAGCGTGTGATCGCAGCGGTCTCCTCACAAGAGCACTCCACGGACCCACCCGAGTCTGAACTATGACATGAAAATTGTCCTGAAGCCCGGCTGAACCTGTAATATTTCGCAGATAAGAATTGATAGCAAGGAAGAAAAGCGTCACATTTCTGGCAAAAAATACAATTGGCTGGCACCAGTTCCTTTTCATCCAGAAATGTAGAACCCGTTGGCAGTATAGACAAACAAATTGCATCTATATATAAAAATCAGGATACGCCTTCTAATGTCTCGGTCATGAGCAGAAGTGCTTCACAAAAATAAACAGAAAAAGTCAGCAAATAATTTATTTTCCTGGCCTCATTATGACAATTACTTGGTTTTGCAGCAAGCTTTATTGTGTGTGTTTTAACACAAACTCTTTCAGCACTCGCTTCATGCCATTAGTCTGGGAGCACCTCTGTAAGGCGCAACAGGCCCAACAGTGGCATTACAACCAGGCAGCCCAACCTCTGGAGTCCCAGTCCGAAGTCCAAGTAATGGTCCTCGTTCCAACCACTGGCTGGAAGTTCCTGGCCACCTGGCAAGGGCCCTATACCGCGATGGAAATGATTGGGTCAGTAACATACCGCCTGCATCAGCCGAGTCAACGCCGATTGGACCAATTATACCATGTCAACCTGTTGAAAAGATGGGAAGGGAACCAAGGCCAGCTTGCTGCCCTTGCCACCTCTGACCTCTGGTTGTGGACATCAACCCCATCCCTCGGCTGCCCAGAAGAGGAGCTACTGATCAGTCAGTTCTTTGATGTATTCTCCCCATCCAGGGTGGACCAAAATTGAACACGACATTCGGATGGCCCCAGGACTCAACGTCCGCAACGGCCCTACCGCATCCCTGAGGTTCGCCAGCAGGCTATTTGAGGACGACAGTCCAACAATTGAACTTCTTTTTCTGATTTTTCTGATCACATATTTTAGTTATTTTAGAGGAAACAGACAGGCTTTTACAGTTTATTGCAGTGAAAAATTGTCTTATTGTTTCATTAAGTAGCCTATTTTAAAGAAAATGTAGCCTAAATCTTAGCATTTTCTTCAATTTGTAGCCTATCCTTCAAATAGTGGTACTTTCTAGAGTGCTTTAGAGATGCCTTCACATGACATTAACACCTCAGAAAGCAGATGTAAGCAGATGCAGTTATACAGACTTATTCAATCAGGATACTGAACTGTTCGGCCACCGATTCCAGTGTGTGCATAATAATATTGAAGTAAGCACATCTTTGATCATTGTTATATTTTATCATATGTAATATTTTTCATAAGCCAATCTATTTAATTTTGGTCTAAATTCTCTGTAATGACTTCTCTGTAATGATTTTTAAAGTTTTACAGGAAAGCTATAAAGTTCTACCAAACTGTTGTCAACAAGCAGTGTTCTCTTTGATACCAAAAAGGAGATCTTTGTCTGCTAAAAAAATGGAGACCAGTTACTGTTTTATGCTCCGATTATAAAATATTATAGTGTTTAGCAAATAGACTCAAATGTGTTCTTGATGTGTTAACACAGAACACAGAAATCAAACATATTGTATACCAAAAAGGTGTACTTATGATAATTTGTTTTTAATTAGCGATTTTATGGATTATGCTGGTACTGTATATATTTAATATAATTAATTCATTATTGATGTTGATACCCGATACAAGCATCCCTAATAATAGTGTTGATGTGAGACTTGCAAAAAAAAGACAGATATAGCCAAAAGTGAGGACCAGGGTGACTCTGATAGTGGCAGTGAATCAGATTCTAGCTTCTCACTTTTATAGAGTGATTGTGTGACATTATATTGAATTGTTTTTTAAATTAATGAAAAATAGGAGCAAAAGTAAAGAGTATTTTCCTGACCTCAATTTATTAAGAAGGCAAGGCTTCTGATGACTGAAGGTTCCTTTACCATTCAAGGAGGTGTACTGGTTAAAGTAATTGGTAAGAAAAGTTAATATTGAATTAAGCAATGACAGAGGTGAAAAGAGCTGATTTGTTGATCCTTTGTGTTTTATTTTTTATCATTAATGAATGAAGTTTACTCTCGGTAGAGGAATTGCTTTATTTTTATTTATTTGTTTTTAGGTACCCTCAATTCAATCCTACAGATCTGTATTGATTTTGGGAAGCGATTTTAATTGTATGGAAGAAAACATTTTACGGAATCACATTGAACCTCAAGGCCTCTCTCAAAAGAGACTAAAAGTCATTAAAAGATTAATTACGTGATATATGAAGACATGTCAATGGCAATCTAAGACAATATACATAGTCTCATACCTGTTACAATGTCTTTAGCTAGGTTGGATAGATTTTACAGTTAAAACATCAATGTGGTATTTTTAGCACATGTTTTATTGTCCCTGTTAGCTTTTCTGGTCATAGAATGGTCTGCTGTTAATTTTGTTTAATGTTTTTAATTTTGATTAGATTGTGGATCACTCTAGATAAT
This sequence comes from Puntigrus tetrazona, assembly GCF_018831695.1. Classification (NCBI taxonomy): domain Eukaryota; kingdom Metazoa; phylum Chordata; class Actinopteri; order Cypriniformes; family Cyprinidae; genus Puntigrus; species Puntigrus tetrazona. The sequence continues at coordinate 21,425,194 of NC_056702.1, read as the reverse complement.
CGTAATTATCTTATCAAAACTTTGTTGGCATTCGGTTTCTGCCAAGATTTTGTACAAATGATTAAGACGCTGTATAATAATGTATGTATTGAAAGTGTGCATATATATATATATATATATATATATATATATATATAGCACATATTGTTACATCCCCTAGGATGTATATGAATATTTATTGTATAATCTGCCCTTTTGGGTGTGGCTTTGTGCTCTGTGCATGTGTGTGCTCTCTCTCTCTCTCTTTGCTTTTAGTTGCAAAGTGCCTACAGGTGATCCTCATCAAGGTGCTACAGACGGTGCTGCTACAAAAGAGCAGAGTGAACCTGGCTTGGAAAGGCTCACTTCTCCCCTGCTCCAGATTTGAATGTCTTCTTTTCTACAGTTGAAGCTATTTGTTGTAAAGTAGACCTGTGCAAGCTATCAGCTTGGTGACCTCTTCAGTGAGTAAGCTAACCGTTGGGTTCTGTTGCATTATCAGTGTGATTTGTCATAAGTTAAGATTTATTACTCCCTTGTTAGACGTACTAACAGGTACTGTGAGTATTTTTGTTTGGTTTATGGTAAATGGGAAGCTGTAGGGGAGGGTGCCATTTCATTTTTGAATCTGTTTGTCCTTCTTCTGACTAGTGAGGAGTGAAGGAAAGCATTTGTTGTTTATTTCTTTTCTTTTTACCTGGTTAGGTTATTTAGTAATCCTCCCTTTAGTTAGATTCTGTTTTGTTTGTTATTTTGGCCTGTCCTTCCTGAATACTTTTATTTCTCCCTGTTTTGTTTTGTAATTTAAATTGCTTGTTAAAATAAACTTGCTTGCTTGAAAGTAGTGGTTGTGGTTGTTGTTTCAATTCTGGGGCAGAGGATTGAGGTGATCCCTACATGTTTTTTTTTTTATTTTTATTTTCACAAGTTAATTTGTTACTCCCACTCCTACCTCTAGACTGGGAGTTTGGGATCGTAACAATATTCACTAAGGAACTGCAAAGGAAAATCTAAAACCTTCCTGCTAGACATACTTCAGTTTGTCCAATGAGCAGGTTGAGTCCTCCAGTTTTTTTCAGAGAGCAGCTTCACTCCTGAATCTCCAGGATGATTGTAGCTCAGATCCAGCTCTCTCAGGTGTGAGGGGTTTGAAGTCAGAGCTGAAGTCACATAACCACAGCCTTCCTCTGTCACCATACAGCCAGACAATCTGAAAAATGGGAATTGCCTTTAGTGTATTGCTCCTATCCATTATTGAAGAAACCAGAGTCTGTTTGTTCTTAAAGGCTAAATAATTCCTGAATAGTCTTGGGTAGCCAGACCTTCAGACTGACAAATGAAGGTCTGGAATTAATAGTTTTCATGCAACATCACAGCCTTATAGGAACACTCATCTGGGGCTCAAATTTATTTTGTGCATTATTATTTTGATATAATAATTTGATTATTATAATTCATTTTGTTTCATATTAAATGATTTCCCATAGAAAGTCATTAGAAGGAAATCACTGAACCGCAGATTACATTCATATTCGCCTCATCTGCTTGGATATGTAAACTATGCATTATCAATATGGTGATTACTGAATTTTATCTTTTGTCACGACGCAGGCGTGAACCCAGGTCTCTAGTGCGGCAGTAGGGGCACTGCACCGCTGAGCCACAGGAGAGATTGAGTAGGACACAAACGAAACACTTCAGGCAGAATCTCAAAAAAGGTAGATTTATTAAACAAAAGGTTGGCCAGAGGAAACTAACAAAAGTTCTTCTCAGATCGAGGCATTTAACAAAAGGAAAGAAACAGGAGAAAATGAAAGCTCCACGAGGGGAAAAAACAAAACCAAAGAACTCTAACAAACAGAGAAATGAACTCAGGATACCTTACTTCAGGTTGCGTGGGAAGAATTAGAGAGCAGGCAAAAACATAGGGTGAAGGCTCAAAAACCAAGTGAGGAACCCAGGCAAAATACATTGCTTAAATACACTGAGGGGAAACAAGGCACAGGTGGCCTGAGTGAAGCTTAACAAGATTACACAAGGAAGAAATAAGGCAAAAAAGGGAACACAGGGGACCTCTAGAGGCACGGAGACACAACTACAGCAAATAGGATGTGACACTTTTATTATTATCATTTTAAATATATCATGACCCTTTAAGTGTTTCTACAATGTTTTATCGCACTGTTTAATGATTTAAATATTGTCGCAGGTGCTTCATATGGATTGCAAATGGTTAATCCTTTCGACTTTGTTCACATACCTTTTGTTTCGTTGATTTAATGATCTAAATATTTATGGTGTGAAACAGATGGAAAACTAACATGCTTGTCCTGCAGTTCTATAGATGGTTTCCCACAAGGTCTTCGAACAGGTCACATGACTAAAAACTATGAATATATGGCAGAGTTTATTGACCAAGGCCTGTCCACCTCGAGTTTAGTTACATTAGGAATGTTCTGCTGCACTCTATTACAGTTATTAGCTGTTTGTTTGAGTTATTAGGATGGCCAATCAAATAAAGGGTAGATGTTTGATGCTTGTTGAGTTTGTTTACAGGATGTGGTTGTCACAGTCGTGAATAACTGAACCGAATTTCTATCAGATATTTGTTCATACCGTGTCCGTACATTTTCAAAGTAAGCAGTTAGATACTCTTTTCATACATCCATTTTTCTTTTATGCTAAATGTTCCATGGAGATATTTTGTCAATTTCTTACCATAAATATCAAAACATTATTTTTGATTTGTACTATGCATTGCTAAGGACTTTTAGACAGCTATAAAGGTAATATTCTTTTTCATGCTCATAATTTCTTAAATTGCAGATTTTCAAATATTTGTCGGTTGGACAAATATTGTCATATCCTAATCACCTAAACCACCCATCAATGGATATTCATTCAGCTTTAAGATGTTGTATAAATCCTAATATGGAACAAGTGACTCTTTGACTGGTGTTGTGGTCCAGGGTCACATATAAATAGACATATAGCCGAACTGGATAATTCTATAAAATTGCATAATCACAAACTTTACAATTTGATAACACGGTTTGCTTTATGTGTTTTATTGAAAGCCTTTACCTCAGAATCTCCAGATGACAGTTTGGACTCTTCAGTCCTTCAGAGAGCAGCTTCACTCTAGAATCCTGCAGGTCATTGTTACTCAGGTCCAGCTCTCTCAGGATGTTTGAGTTTGAGGATTGTAAAACTGAAGACAAACTTTCACAAGACTGAGTAGTGAGTTTGCATCCACATAGCCTGTGTAAAGAACACGACAAACAAGTAAATAGCTTTTTTTTTCTCCTTTGTTGTAGTAATTAATTTCTTTGGGAAACAACTGTTATAGGGAGAATGGATTCAATTGCAGTAGGTTTGCATTATTTTTAAATTAACAAAAAATATATAAACACAACAAAACAGCTAACAAACCTGCACCATCACCTTAAGAAGGACTATAAATAAGATAATGAAGAAGTAAATTAGACAGGTGAAAAACTAATCTGTAATTATGAAAACAAATAAAAACATACTCGTTGTTATTTTTCATTTATAGAATCACAGTCATACTGATGTATGACTCAAATGGGAACAGTGAAGACGTTTATTGTGGACATGGACCAAGTGATTTATTGTTCTTAGTAGTTTTCCCACACATCAGCCACAAAACTTATTTTGGCTTTAGGTAAGTGCCAATTACTAACAGAATTCAATTTAATAAATTATTTGACCCGACCATCACAGGTGCAGTCCAACAATGTATTAATTAAATTTTTGACTGGATTTAAACAGTTATCCAAACCTGCCTCAGTTACATTTACATTACATTTACATTTAGTCATTTAGCAGACACCTTTATCCAAAGCGACATTACAAATGAGGTAGGCATATAGAAGCAAATTAATATCAGCAAAAGGGCAGTAGTGCATAAGTGTTCTTGAGTGGGGTCTTGTCTTACCTAACGCAGACACAAGGCTTTTTTTTTTTTTTTTTTTTTTTTTTTTTTTTATTAAACAAGAAAAAGGATAGGAAGGAGCAGGAGAAGAAGAAGAGAGTGCTATCAATGTTGGGTCCAGTGCAAACAAAAAGATGAGTGTTGAGTTGGTTTTTGAAGACTGCTAGTGACTCTGCTGCCCTAGTGGTAATGGGCAGATCATTCCACCAGCGAGGAACACACCAGGTGAAGGTGCGCAAGAGTGATTTTGCACCTTTTTGTGAAGGCACTGCAAGACGCCTTTCGTTTGCAGAGCGTAGGCACCTGGAGGGAACATATGATTCAATTAGTGAGTGTAAGTACGAGGGAGCCGGAGCCTGTGATTGTCCTGTAGGCCAGCATCAGGGATTTGAATTTGATGCGGGCATCTATAGGGAAGCCAGTGTAAACTAATGAAGAGGGGGTGTGACGTGGGCCCTCCTTGGTTCGTTGAAGACCACCCCTAGCCGCTGCATTCTGGACCATCTGAAGAGGTCTGGTTGTAGAGGCTGGGAGGCCAGCAAGGAGGGCGTTGCAGTAATCCAGTCTACTCAGGACTAGTGCCTGGAACGAGGATCTGTGTAGCGTGTTCTGATAAGCACGGTCTGATTTTCCTGATGTTGTACAGCACAAACCTACAAGATCGAGCATTTTTTGAAATGTGCTCAGTGAAAGTTAGCTGGTCGTCAATGATCACTCCAAGGTTCCTAGCTGACCTAGCGCGAGGATACAGTAGCCGAGCCTAGCTGAAAAGATAGTTTGTGCTGTATGTTGGGATTGGCGGAAAAACGAGGAGCTCTGTTTTTGTGAGGTTTAACTGCAGGTGATGATCCTTCATCCAGACTGAGATGTCGTTTAGGCACGCAGAAATACGTGCAGAAACAGTGGATCGTCTGGTTGAAAGGAGAGATGGAGTTGAGTGTCGTCAGCATAGCAGTGATAAGAGAAGCCATGCTTCAGAATGACAGAACCCAGTGATGTCATGTAGATGGAAAAAAGCAGTGGCCCAAGTACTGAGCCCTGAGGCACTCCAGTATTGAGGTGATGAGACTCTGAGACATCACCCTCCATGATACTCCCTGAAAGACCTACCAGAGAGGTAGGACTCAAACCACCGAAGGGCTGTTCCAGAGACCCCCATCTGCCTGAGGGTTGATAGGAGAATGTTATGGTTTACAGTGTCAAAAGCAGCAGACAGGTCCAACAGGATAAGCACTGAAGATTTTGATTGTGCTCTTGACCGTCTCAGTGCCTCAATGACCGATAGAAGTGCAGTTTCTGTGGAGTGGCCGCTTTTGAAACCTGATTGGTTGCTGTCCAGGAGATTGTTTTGTGAGAGATGGGAGGAGATTTGGTTAAAGACAACACGCTCTAGTGTCTTAGCCATGAATGGGAGGAGAGATACAGGTCTGTAATTTTCAATGAGCTCAGGGTCAAGTGTGGGTTTTTAAGGAGAGAGGGCAACACGAGCCTCCTTAAAAGCTGAGGGAAATGTACCAGTGGAGATAGAGTTGTTGATAATGTGGGTGAGTGCAGGGAGGACGGATGGAGCGATAGCCTGAAAGATGTTAGTAGGGATGGGATCTAAAGGGCAGGTTGTGGCATTCGTGGCAAGGACGATTTTTGATACCTCCGTTTCAGAGAGGAGGAAAAAGTGGAGAATGTGTTGGGTGCTGTGGGTTGATGTGCGTAGGCGAGGAGCAGCAGGAAAGTGATTGCTGATCTTAGTGGTTTTGTTAATGAAAAACAAGCAAAATCATCAGAGGTTAAGGATGACGATGGTGGGGGGACAGGTGGGCAGAGAAGAGCAGAGAATGTTTTAAAGAGGCTTCGTGAGTCAGAGGAGTTGTTAATCTTTGTTTGGTAATAGTTACGTTTAGCAGTGGAGACATTATTAGAAAATGAGGAGAGAAGAGACTGATAAAAACAGAGATCCGATGGATCCTTGGTTTTACGCCATTTTCTTTTCCGCAGCTCTGAGATTGGAGCGATGTTCGCGGAGAACTTCAGATAACCAGGGGGCAGAGGGAGTTGGCCGGGCAGGTTTGGTTGTTAGAGGACAGAAAGAGTCCAGGCAGGATGTTAGCGTGGAGCAGAGGGTATTGGTAGCAGTGTTAACATCTAGTAAAGAGAACCGGTTAGGAGGAGGGAGGACAGTGACACTGCAGAGGAAAGACAGGTTGACGAGAGTGTGCGTAAGTGACGAAAAAAGTGACCAGAGGAGGGTTTGGTGTTATGTTGGAAGAGGTTAGGTGGTGTTGAATGTAATCAGGAAGTGGTCAGATGTGTGCAGTGGTGTTACCTGGGCATGATGAGTAGAGCAGTTTCTGGAGTGTAGATGAGGTCCAACTGATTACCTGATTTGTGTGTGGCAGTGGTGGATACACGGCTGAGATCAAAAGACGCCAATAGGCTGTGGAAGTCATGCAGGCCAGACTCTTATCTACATGGATGTTGAAATCACCTAGCAGTACCAGAGGAGTGCCATCCTCTGGAAAAGCAGAGAGCAGCACATCCAAGTCATTAACGAAGTTACCGAGGTGCCCTGGGGGGCGATACAGAACAATCAGGTGAATTTTAAAAGGGTGGGTGACAGTAATGGCGTGTGATTCAAAAGAGGAGTTTGTATTGAGGGTCTGTATTTGGCTGTGCTTCCAAGTCTTTGATATGAGCAGGCCAGTACCTCCACCCCTCCCAGAAGTGCGAGGGGAATGAGTGAAAGTATGGTTGGCAGCGAGGGCAGCTGGAGTAACAGTGTCCTCTGGTTTAATCCAGGTTTCGGTAAGTGCTAGAATACTTAGATTGGAATGTTCTGTGATGGCTGTGATGAAGTCAGTCTTTTTTACAGCAGACTGGCAATTCCAAAGGCCGATGGAGAAAGAGTGTGATGTGGTGAACGATGTGGGAATAGTATGCATATTATTGTAGTTGCGCCTCCGATGACGCCGGATACAAGAAGTGCGAGTGGTAATGAGGCTAGGGATGTTGAAAGACATTGTATGAGTAGGGTGGAATAGAGACACAACAGTGGAAGAATGTGAAAGAAGAATAGGGAAAGCTCAAATAGAAACGAAAATAAATACTAGGTATACACAAGTGTTTAGCGGTGTCTTTGCTCGGTGGAGTCGCTTTGGTAGAGTCGCTGGTCTTTACACTCGTCGGTCTTCACACGATGAGGTCTGAACGCGTGGGAATTGCCGCGACCGCTGCCGCGGTGTGCACACTACTTTTAAACTATCTGAATTGCGTGACTGAGTAAAGCAGGACACGCCTCTCAATTTGCACCAACAAAAGGTCCGAAACTCGCACGACACTTCACGGCAATAATCACGTGACACGACAATAATCACGTGACACGAGGTAAACAATACAGCGAAATCTAGCAACGAGGCTGCGCTACAATAAGACTAGACTACAAACAAATACACTTACACGTTCCTGCAGACTAATGCCGATCAACTGCTTCTCCTGCCGAATGGACTAAGAGTTCTGCTTTAAATGTTTTACCTGGCGCTGGACACGCCTCTCAATTTGCACCAACAAAAGGTCCGAAACTCGCACGACACTTCACGGCAATAATCACGTGACACGACAATAATCACGTGACACGAGGTAAACAATACAGCGAAATCTAGCAACGAGGCTGCGCTACAATAAGACTAGACTACAAACAAATACACTTACACGTTCCTGCAGACTAATGCCGATCAACTGCTTCAGTTATGTAACAGTAACAGTACATGCCAAGGTCAACTGGTTATTTGGATGGCTAATCAAAACCAGTCATAAGTCACTTGGGAATATTTGTAGCAATTGCCACTGTATGGGTCAAATTTGTACATTTGTCTTTGATGTCAAAAAAGTATTAGGATTTTAAGATATTTTGTCAATTGCCTACCATAAATATTAAAACATAGTTTTTGACTTTTAATATGCACTGCTAAGGAATTATAGACAACCATAAAGGTGATTTCTCTATTTAAATTTTTGTGATTGCAGATTTTCAAATATTTGTCTCTTGGACAAATATTGTCATATCCTAATAAACCACACATCAATGCATATTTATTCAGCTTTAAGATAATTTATAAATCCTAATTTTTAAAAAAGTGACCCTACGACTGGTTTTGTGGTAACATATAAATAAACATACAGCCGGACTGGATAATTATATAAAATTAGATCATAAACTATACAATTTGATAAACATACATTGCTTATGTGTTTTATTGAAAGCATTTACCTCAGAATCTCCAGATGACAGTTTGGACTCTTCAGTCCTTCAGAGAGCAGCTTCACTCCTGAATCCTGCAGGTCATTGTTACTCAGGTCCAGCTCTCTCAGGATGTTTGAGTTTGAGGATTGTGAAACTGAAGACAAACTTCCACAAGACTGAGTGTAGAGGTTGAAAAAACGGATCAATATGATTATCTAAAAAGTAATGCAATTAGTGTTGCACTTGCCTATAAAAAGGATTTGAGTGCATCCTTTGGAGTATCCAGTAGGGGAGATGTGCTGTGTTGCGTGTCATTACCAATACAGATTGACACAGAGACAGCAGCACCAGTCTTCGTCCCTTTATTTATGAACATTTCTCCCTTTATCAGGGTGTAACATTTTGGAGGCCCCCAGCGAGGATGGATGGTTCCTGGTCCTGCCGATTGCTGTAGTGCCATGTGACGACATCCAACCTTGCAACCACAACTACCCAGATAGGAGGTCAGCGGTGTGCAGTAGTCTTCCGATCGGTCGGGCAAAGTGCGAGTAATCTGAGGTTCCTTACCCAACCAGGAGAACTGCAAGCTCTTCCCAAGTAGACATTCTGATTTTACACTGATACTGGCCACTTATCCAACAACATGAACACACTGGAGGACGTGAAACTTGAAGTAGTGGGGACACTTTATTCACTCAATAGTGATCATCTGATTGCATTATGTGACTTTCTAGATATTGCTGGTACGCAGAGAAAGGATGTTTTGGAAAAAAGTCGCTCATTTCTGATTACAAATATCGTAAAGTATATTGAAAGAGATGAAGTAGAGGAACTTGAAGATCAGGGTATGTCTTTTCTCCTTAACCTTAGAGACAAAATCACTGAAATTCAGTTGTCAAGTCAAAACACAGAGTCACAGCAAAAGGAATTGGATGTAACTAAGATGTCAGAACAAGAAAAACTGCAAAAACAGATTGAAGCGCTTCAGTTAGCTTTACAGTTATCATTGCAGTCGAAAGAGGCTGAATTAAAACAGGATGTACAGACTGTGAGTCAGAAAGATCAGACATTTCAGGGCAGTGTCCCAATAAAAGATCTTACCCAGTCATCTCTCTGGCAAAGGGAGTTTAAAATATCAGGCCAGATTGGGAACCAGGGCAGAAAGATAAACTTAGTTTTTCCAGCTTGGCCCATCAAATTGAGAACGGAATAAAAAAGAATGTTCCTGAACATGAAATAGTCCATGCAGTGATAAAAGCCATTGTACCTGGTATGCAGCTACGTAGCTATTTAGAGGGCAAAGCAAACTTAACACTGCCTACCTTAAGAAGAATCCTTCGCTCACATTACCAGGAGAGGGGCGCCACAGAACTGTATAAGCAACTGATGTCGGAGGTCCAGGATAGTAAGGAAACTCCCAGAACTTTTTAATTGTGTTTTTAGATCTCAGGCAGAAGATCCTATTTGCATCACAAGAAGCCGAGTCTAGTCTCAGGTATGACCCCATTCTAGTGCAAAATATGTCTCAGCTACTCACCCTGAATGTTCATTCCTGGGTACTGGCCCAATTACAATTCAGGACAGAGAGCGAGAACAGCTCAGTTCCAGCAAGGATTTGCACCACACCGCTTTTTCTATCCCAACAAGGAGTCAGCGAAGAAGATGCTTCAACTGTCAGCAGAACGACACTGACAATTATTGTACTCACTGCTATAAATGTGGAAGCAGTGAGCATTTCTTTGCGGGCTGTAGAGCAAGGGCAGCAAACTCGTCTAGGGATGCTCATTTAAACGAGAGAGGGTTACTTCCACGGGACAGGGAGTAACCTGCCAGATGTTGAGTCCCATCAACAATGCTCGGGTGTGAGATGAAAGGAGGTGGCCATAATTTATGAGTATGCACATCTTGCCACAAAGCTCTCTATTGCTCCAAGTTATGTCAGGCCCGTCACTGGGGTAGACACAAGAAAGAGTGCCAGCAAGAGCATAAAGATGTGAAAGGATTAAGTGCCACAATGAGAACTAATTCAAGCAAATCACTGAGTGTCGCCGCTTTAGTAGGGAAACAGTGTCTGATTGACTGTTACATCCAGGAGTTAAAACAACAGTATTGTAGGATACTGGATCTCAGGTTTGCATCATTGATGAGTGGTGGAAGGATGAAATATTGCCTGATGTGAGGTTAAGGCTTCTTTCTGAAATAATCGACGCACCTGACACACTTCAAATAATAGCAGCAAACGGACAAGATATCCCTTATGTTGGGTGGATAGAAGTAACATTTTGTTTGCCAGGACAAAATAGTAACCACATTGAGTCTGTTATACCCATGCTGGTAACAAGGGGAAAGCACCTTTCCCATCCTATCATTGGTTACAACGCTATTGAGTTCATCATGACAAGCAACATAGGTGGAAGTGCTGATCCTGCATGTGTGGAACAGTTAAAGAATATTGTGAATATGGTTCGCCCAAGGTTAAAGGTAAATGACATTCAAGCTTTTATAGAGCTCATAAAAGCAGAAAAATCACACGAATATGTGGTGAGAACTCCCAAAGAAAAGATATTAATTCCCAAGCGTACCTCTTTGCAAGTTGAGTGCCGAATAAAGACGAGTCCACTGAAGGAGGAAACTGTCTTGATGTTTGAACCCGATCTTGATCCCAAATGGGCGGAAGGGCTACAGTTCCAGGAGACACTTGTAAAGGTAAAGAAGGGGGCTCCACCATACATCATACTTGATGCTCAGAATCCAACAGACCATGACATTGTCTTATGTGGAAAAACCGTTATAGGAACAGTATATACGGTACAAGCTGTTTACCCATCTATGTCATTGGATCAGTCAGTACAGTCCATTCCTGCTTCAGTGAATCCCATCCAAATAAGCAGTACTGAGTTTGCCAAAGGTACCTGGGACCCTCCAGTCGATTTAGGGCATCTGAGTCAGCCTGAAAAAGAAATAGTGTGCAAGATGTTACAAGAGGAATGTGCATCATTCTCAAAGTCAGATGGTGACATTGGATGCATAGAAAATCTAACCTTGAAAATATCTCTTAAAGACACAACTCCTGTCGCACGTTCATACATCTCTGTACCAAAACCACTCTATAAGGAAGTAAAAGATTACCTTCATGACCTGATTGCTCAGGGTTGGATATCAAAATCAACATCATCTTATGCATCACCTGTTGTCTGTGTTAGGAAGAAGGATGGAAGTCTCCGTCTCTGTGTGGACTACAGGGAGTTGAATAAGAAGACCAATCCTGATCGTCAGCCAATTCCCAGAGTCCAAGATATCCTTGACAACCTAGGTGGGAATTCATGGTTTTCACTATTAGATCAGGGCAAAGCATACCATCAAGGCTTTATGGCAAAGGAGAGTAGGCCCTTGACTGCATTTGTAACTCCGTGGGGGTTATATGAGTGGATACGAATTCCCTTTGGTTTGATGAATGCTCCAGCTGCCTTTCAAAGGTGTATGGAGGAATGCTTGGAGAGTTTGAGAGACCGGATATGTGTGCCATACCTTGATGATATCTTAGTCTACAGCAAGTCCTTTGAAGATCATGTTCATCATGTGCAGAAGGTACTGCAGCAGCTTAGACAATATGGAATAAAATTGAAGCCAAGCAAATGTGTAATGTTCAAAAGGGAAATTCGCTACCTCGGAAGAATTGTGTCGGCTGAAGGTAGTAAAGTGGACCCAACTGATACAGAGGCTGTGCGAGCTTGGAAGGAGAAGAGACCAAGTACCGTTGGGCAGCTGCGAACTGTTATGGGCCTCTTAAGTTACTACCGACAATATATTAAAGATTTTTCAAAGATTGCTGGACCATTGTATGCTTTACTCAAGGGCATCCCGGAGTGGAAAACATTTGTCGAAATTCCAGAAAAAATAAAGTGAAGAATAGAGGAGTGCCTTCAAACCAACTAATAGTTTGGAAGGATGAGCACCAAGAGATCTTGGAAAAATTGATAAATCATCTGGTCGAACCACCCATCCTTGGATTTCCAGACTTTTCACTGCCCTTTATTCTTCATACGGACGCCTCAAACCAAGGCCTGGGGGCAGTATTGTACCAAAAACAGGAAGATAAGCTTCGTGTAATAGCATATGGATCTCGGACTCTCACAGCTGCCGAACGAAATTACCACCTCCATTCAGGTAAATTAGAGTTTCTCGCCCTTAAGTGGTCAATAACCGAGAAATTTAGAGACTACTTATACTACGCACCAACATTCACAGTCTTTAGCGATAATAACCCCCTCACATATGTACTATCCAGCGCAAAACTCAATGCCACTGGCTGTAGGTGGGTAGCGGAGTTAGCCGACTTCCATTTTTCTATAAAGTACCGTCCCGGCCGAGAAAACACAGATGCCGACAGTTTATCAAGATTCCTTTAGACATTGAAGGAATGATAGAACACTGTACAGAGGGAATGTCATCAGACTGCATTGCAGCCACTGCACAAGCTGTAGAAGTACAGGAATATGCCTCACCTTGGATGATATCTGACTTGTCTCCATGCTCACTTGACACAGATGATGATGAACCTCTTACTTCAGCTAAAATACAGCAGAGTCAAAGAGAGGATCCACACATCGGAACCGTAATAAAGTATAAATTGACTGGTATGCGACCTTCCACCCAACAAATTAAGTCTCTTACTCCTCAGAGTCAATGTCTTCTTCGTGAATGGGAAAAGCTTCTTCTTGATGAGAACGGCATCTTAAAGCGGAAGACAGTCAATAGACACCAGCTGGTCCTACCTGAAAGATACAAGGCAGTGGTAATGAAGAAGTTGCATAATGAGATGGGTCACCAAGGGGTTGATCGCACAACATCACTGATCAGAGATCGTTTCTTCTGGCCCCATATGCAACAAGAGATTGAACATTATGTTGCAAAAAGTTGCCCTTGTTTGAAACAAAAGAAGCCTTGTAAAGAGACAAGGGCTCCTCTCATTAATATCACTACGACTCAGCCTTTTGAGCTTGTATCTGTTGATTTCCTTCATTTAGATAAATGCAAGGGGGGATACGAATACATATTAGTAATAGTTGATCATTTTACACGGTTTGCGCAGGCGCACCCTTACGACATCAAAGTCTGCGAAAACAGTAGCTGATCGTCTGTTTAATGATTATGCCCCTGCGTTTTGGGTTTTCAAGACGAATACACCACGACCAAGGTGGTGAATTTGAAAACCAGCTTCTAGCCCAGTTGACAAAGAATTGTGGTGTCCTCAGTTCCAGGACCACTCCATATCACCCACAAGGGAACGGCCAGACGGAGCGATTCAATAGGACCTTACTTCAAATGCTCAAAACATTGACAGATAAGCAAAAGACAAACTGGAAGGAATCCCTAAATAAACTGATATTTGCATATAATAGCACCAAATGTGAAGTAACAGGATTCTCACCTTTTTATCTTCTTTATGGCCAGCATCCAAGATTACCAGTGGACCTACTCTTTGGTCTGGGAGAGAGCTCTGGAACGGTGAGCCAACAGGAATATCTGCAGAGATGGAGAGAACAGGTGCAAGAAGTACATAAGATAGCAAGGGAGAATGCAGGAAAAGCAGCAGTGCGAAGTAAAAAACACTATGATAGAAAATTGAGAAGTACAACTTTGTATCCGGGTGACCGTGTACTTGTTAGAAATTTGACACCAAGAGGAGGCACCGCAAATTGCGCAACCACTGGGAAGAGAACATACATACTGTTGTCAGGCGAATAAAGAAGACCTCCCGATCTATGAAGTGAAGCCTGAGGCAGGAAAGGGTCGGTCCAGGATTCTGCACCATAATCTCTTGCTGTCATGTGATCACCTGCCAGTGGAAGGACAATCTGACACTGCTGTTTGTTTAGGAAAAAGGATAAAACAGAAGAGATGTGACACAGAAAAATCTACTGAAGATGCAGAGGAGGATGAGGATGAGTTTTGTCTTTATTACTTACCAAACCAGCAGCAGTACCAAGGAGAAGAAAGTTACAGAGATCCTGATGAATTAATAGGGGAGACAAGTGGACTGGCCGGGCAGACCAAACATGGTGGAGATGTAGGAGAAAGAGTGGACATAGCTGAGCTTTCACATGAAGAATGCCCAGATGAAGGTGGTGATGAGGAGCTGATTCAAGTGGAGGACCAATTCGTAACAGGACACTTGAAGAGGAAAAGGTTGAAATTGAACAAACGGTATCACATGAGTCATGTAATGACTCTACAGTAGAGGAAAGACATCCTAGACCTCGGAGAGAAACACGAGCCCCACAACTTTTCACTTATGATCGCCTTGGAACCCCCACTTGCTATAATACAAGTTGTAGTGAGAAGTTCAGCAGTATCAGAATATGCCTTATCTTGGACAGCAAGCACTTTCTCCTTGGCCAAGTCCAGTGACATTTTATAATCCCTACCCATATCTTGTATATGGATATCAGAGACAGATTGGGGCATAATGTCGGTTATGAAAACACTGAACTAGTAAGAGCAGAATAGCCCATTGTGCAAGGAGAATTAACAAGATTTAAACTAAAAATGTGAATTACAAGATGTCGGGACGACATCTAAATTTTGAGGGGGTGTGTAGAGGTTGAAAAACGGATCAATATGATTATCTAAAAAGTAATGCAATTAGTGTTGCGCTTGCCTATAAAAGGATTTGAGTGCATCCTTTGGAGTATCCAGTAGGAGGAGATGCTGCTGTTGCGTGTCATTACCAATACAGATTGACACAGAGACAGCAGCACGAGTCTTAAATCCTTTTATTTATGAACATTTCTCCCTTTATCAGGTAAAAATGTATCATAATGGTTTTTTATTATAAGTTAAAAGAAAGTAGTAGTCATAAGATTACTTACTTCTGTGAATATGTTAGAGTGATGTTGTTAAATGAACAAAGATTGTAACGCAACTTCATGCTAATTAGCATGCTAAAATGAGATCGCACATGGTTTGAGTTAAACATCGAGTTGCATCTTCACAGCGTGGATTAAAACTGTATGTTGTGTAGTGGAGTTTATGCTGTTTTGTTATCTTTTTTTTTTTCTTGAGTTAAATCCTTTAAATATGGATTGTTGGAATAGTGTTTCACTTTAATAGCGTTTTTTTCGTTCATGAAAAGTGTACGTCACTGATTGTTATCTAAAGGATAATTGACTATGTATTCAGATAATACAAAATGTATTTAGCTATTATGTTAAGAATGTTATCGAGACGTTGATTTGTATTATTGATTAAGAACATATTACTGTTATTCAATGTACTGATCTATCTGTACATTGAATCTTGATTCAGTTCTATTATTAAGTAATCTATGCTGTTGAATGAAAGATATTGTCATTACCAATACAGATTGACACAGAGACAGCAGCACGAGTCTTCGTCCTTTTATTTATGAACATTTCTCCCTTTATCAGGGGTGTAACATGAGCAGTGAGTTTGCATCCACATAGCCTGTGTAAATAACAAGACAAACTATACTGACAACTAACAGGTCTGCAGTGATTTTAATAGAAGAAAACAGGGATGATTCATTGGAATTTGATCTTATTTGTAGCTTTGCACACATTTTAAACAGGAATGTGTATAAATGTTTGTTTTCAATTCTGTTGAGAGGATGCATAGTTCTACAGAATGGTCTTTAGAATTTGTCTTCCACAACTTTCCTGTTCACTCCCAGAAATATGATTCTGTGATATTTAGCCATTTTATTACTTTTATTCAAAAACACATGCTAAATCATAAACGTGATCAAGTTTTTAAAGCGGAGTTATCTTCAGTGTTACTTACCGAACTGATCTGGATTCTTTAACCACAGGTAACAGATACTGAACAACTTTATCACCTTTGTTTGTGTTCCAATAAACTGTTTTAGATCAAAAACATCCTTCTTCTGCTCTGATGTCAGCAACACATAAACCAAAGCTGACCACTGTGAAGAGAAGAGTTTGGTTTCTCTTATTTCTCCAGATTTCAGATAATCCTGAATTTCCTGCATCAGTGAATCATCACCCAGTTCATTCAGACAGTGAAACAGATTTATGGATTTCTCTGAACTTCTCAGATTTTTTCCTTATCTTCTGTTTGAGGAACTGAATTGTTTTTCTTTGTTGTAGGAGCAGCTTCCTGTCTGTGTCAGTAGTTTTCTTAAGAGAGTCTGACTAGACTCCACTGAGAGACCCAGAAGAAACCTCAGGAAAAGATCCAGGTGTCCATTCGTACTTGTTAGAGCCTCGTTCACAGCTCTCTGATGCAGCTCAGAGAGTGAATTATATTTATTCTGGTAAAATATCTTGGACAACGAACTGTGTTTGGTTTCGGTCGAAAACATTTTCTCTTCTTGTTTGTAAAAGAGAGATGAACATATAGAGCTGCTAGAAGTTCCTGAAGGCTCAGATGAACAGAAGCAGAAGACTTTCCCTGAAACAAGCCCAGCTCCTCTTTGAAGATCTGAGTGCACAGTCCTGAATAAACTGATGCTTCTGTCTCATCAATGCCACACTCTCTCAGGTCTTCATCATAGAAGATCAGGTTTCCTTTCACAAGCTGCTGGAAAGCTAGTTTCCCAGTTTGAGGATCATGTCTTCATCTGTCACGTTCTTCTCATAGTCCTTCTCATGTTTGATGTTGGTCTGAAGGATCAGGAAGTTTGTGTACATTTGAGTGAGAGTCTTGGGAATCTCTCCAGTCTCTGCTCGACTCAACATCTTCTCAAGAACAGTGGCTGAGATCCAGCAGAAGACTGGGATGTGACACATGATGAAGAGACTCCTGGAGGACTTCAGGTGTGAGATGATCCTATCGCCAAGACTCTGATCACTGATCCTCTTCCTGAAGTATTCCTCCTTCTGGGGCTCATTGAAGCCTCGTACCTCTGTCACTCGATGGATGCACTCAGAGGGGACGAGATCAGCTGCTGCTGGTCTGGAGGAGATCCAAATAAGAGCAGAGGGAAGCAGGTTTCCCACAATCAAGTTCATCAGCAGCACATCCACTGAGGCTGACTCAGATATATTACACAGATTCACTTTACTCTTAAAGTCCAGAGACAGATGACACTCGTCCAGACCATCAAAGATGAACAACACTTTATATTCATCACTGGATATTTCCATTTCTTTAGTTTCAGGGAAGAAGATATGAAGAAGATCTAAAAGACTGAGTGTTCTGCTCTTCATCAAGTTGATTTCTCTGAAAGGAAGTGAAAATATGAGCTGGATGTCCTGATTCTCTTTACCTTCAGCCCAGTCCAGCATGAACTTCTGCACAGAGACTGTTTTTCCAATGCCAGCGACTCCTTTGTCAGCACAGTTCTGATGTCATTGTCTTGTCCAGGTAAAGGTCTGAAGATGTCACTGCATTTTGATGGCTGTGTCCTCTGTTGCTTCTCTCCTGGATTGTGTCTCAATCTGTCTCACCTCATGCTCATTATTGATCTCTCTCTCTCTCACTCTCTGTGATGTAGAGCTCTGTGTAGATCTCATTCAGCAGTGTTGGGTTTCTCTGCATCGCTGTTCCCGCACACAGAAACTCAAACTTATTCTGCAGATTTGATCTAAATGTGTCGAGGACTTCATGACTGTAAAATAAGCATAACAATTTATGTATTATGTTTGAGATCTGTTTGATATCTCTTATAGAAATGTTATACCTGAGAACAGGCCGTGTATCTCCTCTCTTAAAATCTAAAGACTGAATCACAGATGTCTCTCTCTTCATAGACACACAGCTGGACTCTTCTGATCTCTTCTGATGAACTGGACTAAAACAGAGATTCAACTTAATCAAAAATAAGCTATTATTATCAAATCGATAAATATTGATATAATTTCATACAATGTATGTACAAAAACTGTTTACTTAAATTTGATACTATATGATAATATCACATATCAAAACATCATATAAGTTTCATACCTGAGTCCAGGCTGTAAATCTTCACTCTTAAACTTCATTGGCTCAATCATAGAGCAGTCACTCTTCATAGACACACAGCTGGGTTCTACTTCTGATCTCTTCTGATGAACTGAGCTGAAACAGAAAAGATGTAATCCGTTATAATCAAAATCATCTTAATAAATTACAAGATAATGATCTTAATTTAAAAATTATTTTTATAAAAAAAAAAAAAAAAATTGGTGTTTATGAGATCACATGACCCACTGACAGAGATGGCAGTTTGAGTTTGAATCTCCCTAATCCAGTTTCGATAAACCATTGGTTTATGTTATAGGCTTTGCTCAACTTCTAAATATGTGTTTTGTTAAATCCATTTACTCTTCTGAGATGGCTAAATGACAGCCTCTGCCATGCTCTCCAGAGAAAAAAATGACAGAAAGAGCTTGTTAATGAGAAGTTACAGTTCTGCATCATTCAGTAAATCAAGTGCTATGGGAGGTGCATTGCTTTCTCCTCTTTTCATCAGAGGTCTAGAAATGGCCACAGAATTGAGTTAGAGATTCACATGGTGGAACAGGATCTCAAAAATACTTGAAAATAATGAAATGCACTTAAATCAGAGTTAAAGGATTTGCTCTTACTCAGAGTCCATTTTATTACACACCACACAATACAGTCTTGCTACTTTAATAGGGAGAGACCAAGTACATTATTAGCACTATGGATTAAACAGATGGAATCCAGAGCAGTATATCTGCTATAAAGAGGAATGGCATCTTACAAACTCAAAATGAAGGTATAAATCTGGTCTTTAAATCTTTAAATCTTACTATTAAATCTTTAAATCTTATTATTCTTCCCCTAATTATCAACAAAATGTTCTCATCAAAAATCCTTTCATCAGCGGTTTCCCCTCATTTCGCAATTGAAAATGGAATGCCAAAATCAGAATGTGCTAGTTATTGTGCCAGAAGACCTTTGATAGGACAGAGTGGAGTTTCCTTTGGGTGGTTCTTGATCATGTAGGGGCAGGACAGGGATTTATCCGTATGGTTAAAACACTTTGCAATTGTTTTTCAGCACAGGTTCTTACAGGTTCCTTAGCATCTTCCTATTAGGGGCACTTGTCAAAGATGCCCATGCTCTTTACATTATCAGTGGAACCCTTAGCACAAACATTACAGCAAACTTTATTTATCCAACCAATTATCTGCATAAATACCTCACACAAAATTTCTCTCTATGCTGACAATATTTTTGTGTTCATTCCTGAGAGCTTAAACAATTTTAACATATTTGGTAGTCTTTCAAATATAATAAAATAAATTGGAATACATCTGCTCTAATGCCTCTGAATGAGGCAGCTAGACAAGAATCTAATTTACCTCCACTGAACCCCATAATCAAACATTTCACATATTTCTTCACAAGTCTGTCATTGCCTAATTTTGAATGACATAATTTAGTCTTTCAGATTCAGACTCTTCTGTTCCATGGGGGTGCTCTGGAAGTGAATATTATCCCTCCAGTTCAATTACAAGATCTGTTCTTCTCAGATCCTTAAAGAAAAGCTATGGGCTGATTATGCTATATTTACTTGAAGCATGGAAAAAGGTTGAGAAAATTAAGAGTGAACTGTTTTTATACTAAGTGAACTCCATTATGGCAAAATAATTGTTTATGAACTGGCAACAAACCCTTTGTTTTTAAAACCTGGTGGAGTTTATACACTGAATGACATTTATTGTGGTGGTTCCTTTTTAAAAATTAGTATGTTCTGTTCTTTCGGATTTCATGCATTTGTCCTATATTTGGACTCTTCTGTTGTTGTTTTCATGTACCATGTGCTCTGTGTGACCTCCTTTCTGTCTTTTGTTAATTATGCCATCATGTTCAGGTGTGTGTTCAATTATGTCATTATGTCTCCCCAATATAAGTTCCTGTTTGTGTTAGTGTTCATCGTCTGGTCTTCTGTCTGCCTGCCTGCCTGCCTGCCTGCAGCACTGTTATTTGCTCTATTAAGATTATTTTCTCATCGAGTCCTCTTTCTTCCTGAACCACACACCATCACCGTCGTGGTTGGAGGATCCCTCACCTCGTCGTATAACCTCTGGGTCCTTGGTCTGTCGTCGACCATCGTCGCCGCCGGGATTCTCTCCTCCGCTACACCTCAGTCCTCTGGCCTTCACATTTCCGCATTGGTCGCCGGTGCTGCACTGGCGTCGCCTGTTCTTCTGTGTCACCTTGCTCTTCGGCTCTCTGTCTCTGGCTCCTCCACAACATGCTCCGCTGCCATCGGTCCCATCGGCCCCATGGAGTCAATGGCCATTCCTTCTCCATGGCTCCTCCCTCCGTAGGTTCCACCGTGGATCTTCTGGGCTGTGCTCTGGATACCAAGGATCTCCTCCTGCTCCAGACTTCTCCTGTCTCTTCCCTGGCTCCTCCCTCCGTCCGTTCCTCCCTGGACTTATTACTGTTCATTACTGACTGGGGGTTTGCCAAGGTTTTTGTTTTCTCTGTTTTGTTGTTACTTTAGGTGCAAGATTGCACCTTCCGGGAGGGGGGTGTAATGTCACGTATTTGGACTCTTCTGTTGTTTTTTTCATGTACCATGTGCTTTGTGTGACCTACTTTCTGTCTTTTGTTAATTATGTCATCATGTTCAGGTGTGTGTCCAATTATGCGTAAGATTAAAAACTATTAAGATTATATTCTTGTTGAGTCCTCCTTCTCCCTTAACCACACCGTGACAGCATTTAAATATCCCTTAAAAAGCCACAGTTTTTTTCTATTGTTAGACAATTCCAGTAGAACGTTCGAAGCTGCCAAAAAGACTTATTTAGGAATTATGGATAGATTTAGAAATTATGGATAGAACTATCCATTGAACCGTGAACTGTGATTTGTTTCTAAAAGTTAAACTAAATCTGAATAAAAATATTGATCTCTTTATGATTTTATTTCTATAAGAAAAGTTTTGTGTTCCTCAAAGTACCTGCAGGCTGGAGAATACTCTTCATCTCCAGATGTTTGTGTTTCATTCATGATGGATGTGAACAGTTTGATCTTCAACACTGACTCTAGATGGAAATGACAAACAATCACAAAAACTACACTAAACGATTAAACATCTTTAATTAAATTATTCTATTAAACATTTTAAGTTAAAGAACTATGTTTATCTGATATAACTTTACATTTACATTCACTTTTATATTATTCTCATGTCGTTCATCTCAATCTCAAGTCAAGTTCAGATGGCAGTGATTAAATTGCTGTGATTCACTAGTTATGTCAATAGTGATAGTCAGTAGTTCATGATGGTTTTAATTGGTCAGTTTGATACAGGTCTGTTGATAATACTGTACTGTATGAAGGAGAATAATTCTCCTTTAGACAATTTACAATTTTTTATTTCTCTGACAAATGCTTATGCTTATTTGTATATTTTATTTTTAAACTAAACAATGATACTGTAAACTTACATTTACAGTGTATCATATTTAAATGATATAACATCAAGATCAGCATAAATGATCACACTGCTATATTAGAGTCCTTTCAACAGAAAAGATGTAGTCCTGTATTTCATGTTATGTGTCAGCTTGATCACTGAGTCATTAAATAATCAAATAAATACAAAAATCTCAATCAATGTTTGATGGCTGTTAGCTTTGCTGTATTTAAATGAAATTTCCTTTAAATAATTAACAATTATACATTGTCACAAACTAAGAAAAGTCCACATGGGTTTTACATGGGTTTATCTATTAATAAAAGTAGAAGTGAATCTGAGAGATGATACTTTATTTACACTTTTACACACATTTATATAAAAGTTAAAAAAGAAACATCTTACAGTCTTATAAATCCTGTCTGTTCATATTTGATCATGTTTCATGATTAAGACAGTATTTAATCTTTACTTACATGAATAAGGAAGTGTCTTTCTGCTCCACAGCTGAAGACTTGCTTTGATCAAAGCGTTCAGGTTCTAGACAACTTCTCAAAACGTCTTTGCTTTCTCTTTATGTTCATGTGTTGTCTCACATCAGCAAATAAAACAGATTGATGAGCAGGTTTTTAAAATGGAGAAAATAATTCTCACGATCAACTGTAAACATCACACGTCTGTTTTTAACTTTCATTTCTTCAGCAGGGTTGTAGAACCTGTTTGGTCAGTGCCGAGAGGTTACGGTGAGAAGCTGGTAATTTTCCAAATAAATGCAATCACAATAATAAAAATTTCACTATAGCTTTGTTCATTTAAAAAAAATATATTTAACGTTTTTTCATGGTCAAATCTGAGCCTAATTTTCCCTCTTTCTATTGGTGCAAAGTACATGCTTATCAAATTGATATTTCTATTACAAAAATAAAGATAAATACATATAGCACCAAATGTATCACTTTGTAAAATGAAAAGCATTTTTACTGTTTTAATTATCTAATCATTTACAATTACGAATCGTTTTGAGTAGCTGTGTCTCATTTAGAAGGCTGCGCCCTCTCACGGGCTGCATACGTCACTGAGGATGTCTCATTTCAGAAAAGCTAGTAGGACACTCCGAATGCGACCTTCGAATGCGTCCTTCTTTCACGGGTATTTGAAAAATGCATGAGCTGCATCCTTTCGCTGCTAGAGATAACCCATGATTCTTTGCGTAGCCGTAAACAGCCGTCATAATTTAAATAATACCGGTGCCGGCGGATGTAAACACAAGCAGATGTGGTATACGTAACATAACATAGCAAAAACATTTTTTGCATCTTCCTTCTTTTTCTGTTAACGCAATACTTCCTGTTTCCTTTTTCCGTCCGTCCTACGAAGGCTGTCTCGTTTAATTCTAGGTTGAGGACATCTACAGAAGCGTCGACCTCCGGATGACGCAGCCTTGTAAATGAGACACAGCTAGGGAGTACTTTTCCTTGGTTGTTGCTCATAACTACACATTAATGTAAATGAATGAAAGTTTCACCGATTCATCACTATGCAGAAAACATAAGTGAAGTGAAGCCCCAGTAGGTCTCTTCAGTTGAGAAACGGAAAATGCAGACGTTTTACTTTCTCATTGGCCTTCTCCTTTGTGTAAATGTGAGTGGCTCTCTTCCTTTTAAAGTGAATTTGGGCTGTTCTTACTCTGCCGTCTGCTCCGGGAATACCTTCGACACATGGTCAGATTTCTCATCTTGCCACTTCTGGTGGGTCTGGGGGTAAAACCAACTCTCTGTCTACTGATCATGGTTATTTTGTTTCTAGATGAGAATCACTGAATAGTAATGGCCATCGTCGCTAACCCACATACAGGCTTTCGATCACAAAACATGTCTTAATAATTTGAGTCAATATATTTGTTTTCTATATGAATGAGTAAGCAAAATTAATTTTTACATAAAATTACCACAGATCGCACACACACACACACACACACACACACATCTTAGTGAGGACATTGCATAGACTTCCCTTAATTTTCTAGCAGGTTAAAAGTATTTTCTGTACTGTATATCCCCTAACCCGACCCCTATCCCTAAACCTACCGATCACAGACACATGTGCAGCAAAACAACTTTAGGCTGATTTATAATCCTAAAAGTGACGACATTTATGACATACATGTGCACAAAGCTCCATTTCTGCACACTGTTGAGTGCATAAGTCTTTAAAGTATAGTCCTTTGTCAGTTTATGTGAGAGACGTGTTCAGAATCATTTCTGTGGGCGCCCCTTCTGGATTGGAGGAATTGCTTTTATTTGTTGTAAGGCTGCATGCACTGAACTGAGATGACTTTACCATGACGGTTCAGTTTTTGCTTTCGTTTTATCCATTTTCCAGTTTTTCTTTATTTGGTTGTTCCTGTCCTCATTTGTCATTACCAGTTCATTTGTGCCCAGTCATGTTGTCCAAGTGTCTTAGTTTCCCTGATTGGATTTATATGCATTGTCTTTACCAGTGCTCTTTGTCTTGGATTAATGTTATTTTAGTGGAATATGTGTCTTGAAGCCATATATTTTGCAATCAAAAGAATCTTTACTCCTTCGTTGAGTGCTACTTCCTATAACCATGTCCCGTAACAGAATCCAAGACCTTAACAGAAGTGATGGAGGACTTTCCTTTCTACTCCTTCACCAGTGAATTCTACAAGCTAGTTGCAAAGGTTGGATCATGCGGTCCTGTTTCCATTCCTGTTTTCCACGGATCACGGCCGGAGAACCACTCTAGTGTCTGCTCCTTGAAAGTGGGGCGGTTTGCAGCCGAGTGTGAAGTGGCTGGGATGAGAATCAGCACCTCTAAGTCTGAGGCCATGGTTCTCAGTCGGACAAGGTTGGCCTGCCCCCTTCAGGTTGATGAGGAGTTCCTGCCTCAGGTGGAGGAGTTTAAGTATCTTGGGGTCTTGTTCACGAGTGAGGGAAGGATGGAACGCAGTAAAGGAGCTTCTGCAGTAATGTGGTCTCTGTACTGGTCTGTCAAGGTGAAGAAGGAGCTGAGCCACAAGGTGAAGCTCTCGATTTACTGGTCGATCTTCGTTCCTACTCTCACCTATGGTCATGAGCTTTGGGTCATGACCGAAAGGATGAGATCCCGGATACAAGCGACCAAAATGAGTTCCCTCTGTAGGGTGGCTGGGCGCTCCCTTAGAGATAGGGTGAGGAGCTCAGCCTGAAGGAGCTCGGAGTAGACCCAATGCTCCTTCACATCGAGAGAGGATGGCTTGGGCGATGGAGGTGTCCTGGGCAGTTTGGAAAATCTCCTCACCATCACAACCCCTACACTGAGAGGTTCTCTTCAGTGTGAACTATTAGGTGGCTAATAAGGTGACTTTTCTGTTTAAAACTCTTTCCACACTGAACACATGTGAAAGGTCTCTCTCCCGTGTGAATCCTCGTGTGAATCTTAAGGCTGTCTTTACGTGAGAAACTCTTCCCACACAGTTTGCAGGTAAAGGTCTCTCTCCGTGTGAATCCTCATGTAGGTTTTAAGGATTTTTTCTCTGTAAAACTCTTTCCACACTGAGAGCATATTGAAGGTTTCTTTTCAGTGTGAATTTTCATGTGAACCTTAAAATATTCTTTCGAGAAACTCTTTCCACACAGTTTGCAGGTGCAAGGTCTCTCTCTAGTGTGAACTCTCATATGGACATTAAGATATTGTTTCCTTGTAAAACTCTTTCCACACTGAGGGCATATTGAAGGTTTCTTTTCAAGGTGAAATTTCATGTGCATTGCAAGGCTTCCTTTCTGATTGAAAATTTGTCCACATTTTTCGCAGGTGTAACTCTGAACTCTACTGTAGCAATGAAGGTTTGTACTCGGTGTAGTTTGAGCTTTTTTTGGTGAGGAAGTCTTTCCAGTTGGTGAGCAACTAATCGATTCTTCTTCCGTTTTGAGATCATGCTGTTTTTCATTTCGATCCTTCTCTTGAGGTTCTTGACTCTCTTCTTTCAGTGCTATCAAGTCTGAGGTGAAAAGAGACAAATACAAATTAACATCAGTTTAATTCAGAACTCACTAGTTTAGTCACGAGGCGATAAACGTCAGCAATGTTCGATTGCGATAATCATCCCATTGTGTACGAGCCTTAATCCTAGCAGTGTGATGCACATAAGAAGCAAATATCTTTGGAGAATCCCAGAACACCGTTCAACTTGACACTTTTCTCTCTTTCCTCCATATTGTTAATGTTGAATACAGGTGCAATGTATCGTAGATGATCCAAGATCCATATGGACCAGTACCCAAGTGATTTGTGAATTAACTGTTATTATTTTATATAGTGCAACCATCATAGAGTTAACATTACCATTTGCTCATGTTTTGCTTTGGCAGTTTACTTATGCAAACTGTTTTAGACCATTCAGATGAAAAAGCAATCGACCGGGCCTAATTTTTAACATCTTTACATCATATCTAATGCTCAAACAATGTAAAGACATAAAAAAACACATGATTTCCATGAGGTTCATGTGAAGACGATCCACACACACTACTGCTGCATGACTTCAGGAGGAACTCATCCTCGATCAACTCCCGAAGGTTCATTCACAGCCGATGAAAATCACAAAAGATCTTTTCTTTGGGGCACAATGATGTCTTTGACCTTTTTAAAAATGAAACCCAACCTGTTTGTTTCTCAGCATCTTCACGTTCAGCTCTGAATGTTTCTTCAATGTTCACGTCTTCACTCTCCTCTTTAATAAACGCCATCTTTATAAGTGTGTGTCACGTGGATCTCAGTCGCTTCAGGAGCTTTATTCTGTGTTTCTACACTTTGTCCTGTTTAAGATAGAATTAATAATATATAAACAATAACTAACAGAAAGAAAAACCTACAAACTGAATCTCGCAGTGTGTGTCAATCAAACTCCTAAGTAGTCAAAGACAAAATAGCCTTAAATAACGCACACTCACACACACACACACAGACACACACACACACACACACACACACACACACACACACACACACACACACACACTCTTAAATGAATAAAACGACAGTCTATATAAAATGTTCACATTTCTATTAAGATTAGTTTTCTGATTTATTACAGATTTCACTTTATATAAATAGTTGTAGTTGTTTTGTCAAATTAATTTCACGTCAGTGTTTGTTTACATTAATACTGTTATAATTAGCGCGCGCTGTTTCCAGTGAATCAAAACAGTGTTTTTTATGAAGCAATTGATTCAAATGACTCGGTTCCAAAAAGCTTCGTTTCTCCTTCACTACTGACGGAAGCTCTTTTATTCTTGAAATATCTTTTTCATATCATAATTCATTTCACGGCTCTATATACAATTCTTTAAACGAGATGCGCGGACTTAAACTATTGAAATGATTAAAAGCCCACACCTTTCTCTTGAGAACAATCACAGACGCGGACTTATTACGTCACACCGCCGGAGCAAAATAAAAGTCTTTTTAAACAAAAAACCACCAGATTTACTTTATTATTTACATTTATGATCTAAAGCTTATTCCATCTGAATACACTAATTTTAGCTTTACTTGCTGTGAATTTTATCAAAGGTCCATGACTGTGAAGAACATTAATAAACCTGTCTCCTATAAGGATATTAGTGATGCTTTTATATGAGCAACTAGTTTAAAAACACACACACACACACACACACACACACACACACACACACACACACATATATATATATATATATGATTAAGGCTTGGCAAAAACGCTAAAAACAGGCAAAATGAATGAAAAAATAAATAAATATACAAGATATTTGTTATTGTGTAGTTTATTCGCAAGTTAACGCAACTTGGCAAAGGTCAATGAAATATTTCCAATTCTGTTATCTGCGACGAAGTGCCACACGTTAGTTATTTTTTTACGTTTTATTTTGTGTCACCATCCTTACTCATGTCTTCAAAAAGGGAAAACAGCAACCAAAGACAAAGAAAACCGTGTTCACGTGTGGATTCGAGGCGGTAAATATACAGTTCATAAAGGAAACATAGCTGAATGTAAGGAGACTAGATAATCAAAGCAAAGCGTCATGGGAAATGTAGTCCAGAGAAACAGACTAAACTAAGAAGAGTGTCCTCTGGTGGCTGTACATGGGCAGTCCAACAGAAACAGTAATTTCTCTAAATTTAATTTCTCGGGTGAACTAACAAGCTGTGGTCACTGAGGACTTGCATGACGGACGTGAAAATGATTAACTCTTATTAACCTCCATTTATCTTCAAATTAAGATATTTAGATAATTAAAAAATGTTGATTTATTGATTATGTACCATTTCTCTGCTTTTCTCATTATATATAAACGCAACAAATCCTAAAACGTACAATCAACATACTGCACAAAAATTCCGTCTCTTTATTTGGCATAAAGACACCCGATTAAACCAAAGGTGTTCCTGACATTCAATATCCTTCAAGCAGAAAAAGTACATTACCGTACAAACTAAATCTCATTCTAAGTCATTAATTACTCGGGGAAATCTCATCAATGGTTTTAAAGTGTATTTCTTTGGTTTAAGGTACCAAAGTAAACAACAGTTATCTGCTTCCCAATTTAATATCGTCCCTTTTTGAAAACCTTTCTTTTTACATCAAGAAGAAAATATTTTAGAACTTGTTATTTGAAGGTTTAATAAACCGACTACTACAAAAAAAAAATAACAAAAAAACACTTTTTGGTCTGGCGGTGTGACGTCATATCTCCGCGCCGCGCGCCTGTCAATATGCTTTTATTAAAATGTTTAAAGTGTTCGCGTTCAGTAGAAAGCGTCAGTGCGGTCTTTCCGTGCCTCGATCGAGGCGTAATGGCGAGTAATTAACGCTTGTTTTGGGGTGTCTTAAACATCGCCACCTCTTTGTTTGAATGAGTTAAGAGCGGAAAGGGCAGACAGATCCAAACATCATTTGAAGGTACGGAATCAAATTCACTGACTGCTGGTTTTAAATGAATGTAAAAGTACGAACAATATTAGCAGTTATATTTAATAGACACGCTTCAACAATCTCAATACCTCATTACTTAAGCAATATTATATCTGCAGTTGGGTATAAATAAAGATAGCTTTATGTATAATATATATATATATATATATATATATATATATATATATATATATATATATATATATATGTATGTATGTATGATTTCGTAATTATGTTTTACAGAATTTTCCATTTTTATTTACAAGTGCACAGCAGTCAAATTAATAAAAATAAAACCGCAGCCTTAGAAAGTAAAGCAAAAACGTAAAGTAAAAACGCACTTAAATGCGCTTAATATTGTAAAAATTACCCAAATATTGAAGTATGAACACCACTGCGAATGCGAAAATCTGACCGGATATTTCGATAGTTTCAATTAGAAAGTAGTGTTTGATTTAGGCCTTTCGGCATAACTGTATGTGCATTTAACCAGTTAATGGGAAAAGAATACATTCAAAATTAAATGTTTTTCTTTAAAACGGCGCCTACGATAAGCATATGCGTATGACGTATCGTTTTAGTAAAGACTCAAGAGAAAGGAGACGTGTGACCTGTGGAGTGTCGGGGTGCCTCTGGGGCCGGTGTTGGGAAATATTACTTTAATCCCGGTCGTTGTTCATATCACCCGGTGTTCCTGGGAGTTTCGTTCTGCTGGTTGGATTAGAGTTGGTGAACATCTGCTTTACGAACTTCACATACTAATGATGTTCTACTGAGATCAGTATAAGACTACAGCGATTCGGTGAGTCTTGATCTCAACATCGAGAACCTGACGAAGATCGACCTGGGCTTGGTGTGTCACGAGGGGAAAGAAAAGCTAGGTTTATTGTTTGAATAATAACTATCATTAACTGCATCACAATTCGTCTCTTGCAGAGCTATGTGACGCGCTGTTGAAAAGATGGCATTTATTGTACTGGAGCATGAAGACTTGAAGATCGAAGAAGAGTTCAGAGTCAAGCGTGAAGACGCCGAGGAACAGACGAAGGCGTTTATTAAAGAGGAGAGTGAGGAACCGTTCAGAGTCAAGCGTGAAGATGCTGAGGAACAAACAGGTTTCTCGAAGCTCGCTCATTTGATCCTCACTAAACTCTACAGAAAGGAATGGTATTGTAAAGAAATAAATGCAATTAGAAATAGGGTCGAAAAGTTGTACAAACTCTAAAAAATCGTTGCGTTCATCCTCCAGCGGTTCTCGACCCTATACCAACGCTACTCTTTTAAAAACGTTTCACGCCGTTTTGAAACAATTCATCGGAGATGGGCATTTTTCCGAACGCTTTTAAAAATCCTTTCGTGACGCCATTATTAAAGACATCGAACCTGAACTGTTCTCGCTAAAAATTGCAATTTCTGATATCCTGTATTTTTACGTTTTAGAAAGATCAATTGGAGGCTTTGTTGAAAGAGATTTCAGATATCCTGTGAATTTTTTTTGGATCTTTCAACAGATAAAAGATGAAAAACGTCTAGGTGTCTCTGGGAAGAATTCAACATTTGGTGTTCCCCAAGTGTTCTATCCTTGGGCCAGTTTTATTCTCATTATATATATTTCCATTGTGTAGCGCAATACCAAAAAATAGCACGAATTATCATCTTTACCCTGATGACGTACAATTATACGTTTCAGTTGAGCCTAGAGACACCATTGTAATAGAAAAGTTGTCCAACTGTCTGTCCAGCACTGTAACGTGGAAGAAAATTAAACAAAGATGAAACTGAAATTGTGGATAAAAAAAGCGCAGCAGGAGAGGACTGAAACTGAATTGTGTTCAAGTAAGAGGTAAAGAACCTGGGTGTCATTTTGGACTGTGGTCAGAATTTTAAGTCTCGCGTTAATCACGTTAAAAACATGTTTTTATCACTTGGGAAATATTGCCAGGATTCGTCCTTTTTTAATCTATTAATGCTAAGAAAATGTATCTTCTCTCGACTTGATTACTGTAATGCTTTCTATACTGGTTTACCTCAGGGTTCTGTAGTTAGGCTGCAACTGATACAAAATGCAGCAGCTGG
Source organism: Puntigrus tetrazona (assembly GCF_018831695.1). Taxonomy (NCBI): domain Eukaryota; kingdom Metazoa; phylum Chordata; class Actinopteri; order Cypriniformes; family Cyprinidae; genus Puntigrus; species Puntigrus tetrazona. Next base: position 21,394,629 of record NC_056702.1, on the reverse strand, counting down.
AGTATTATTGAAATTAAAGGAACAAGATCATGTTTCACTGGTTTTAATGGAACTAAACTGGTTACCGGTGCACCGAAGCATTGCACAACCTCATCTTACGTTTCTGAGACTCTAAGATATATATATATTCCTAATTGAACGTTACGATCCTCTAGTGCTGGACTTGTACAGTAAATCTCAAGAGGTCTGGGGTACCTCTTTTAGTCACTATGCTCAAAAATGTTGAATTGTCTTCACGTCCACAAGTTATGTTTGTTCTTTGTGACATTTAAAAATGGTGTTAATCTCGGTTTGTTTTGTTTTTTGGGTTTTTTTGCATTAGACCTGATGGCACTGAAAGAGGAGAGTCAAGAGGATAATGTTCAGCATGAGAACTTTGATTTGTCGTGTGATTTCATGACTAGAAAGAAATCGCTTAGTTGCTCAAAACCTGAAAAGACTTTGCGAAACAGAGCTCAAAAGACAGCAAACAGAAGTTATTTCAACTGCCAACAGTGCGGGAAAAGTTTCAACAGAAAACGAAGCCTTGAAGTCCACATGAGGGTTCACACCGGAGAGAAACCGTACGCGTGTCCTCAGTGTGGAAAGAGTTTCAAACACAAGCAGCATCTCGACGACCACGCGAGGATCCACACCGGAGAGAGACCCTTCACCTGCGAGCACTGCGGGAAGAGCTTCAACAGAAAAGGAAACCTTAAAGGCCACATGAGGATCCACACGGGAGAGAAACCTTTCGCATGCATACTGTGCGGAAAGAACTTCAATCAAAAAACCATCCTGAAAAGCCACATACGGATTCACACCGGAGAGAAACCTCACGCGTGTCCTCAGTGCGGAAAATGCTTTTAGTATAAACAGCACCTCGTCGACCACGTGAGAGTTCACACCGGAGAGAAGCCGTTCGCCTGCAAACTGTGCGGAAAGAGCTTCATTCAGAAACAGAACCTGAAATACCACATGTTAGACCACAGCGGAGAGAAACCGTACACGTGCTCTCAGTGCGGAAGGAGTTTTAAACACAAACACCTCGACGACCACATGAGGATCCACACCGGAGAGAGACCCTTCACCTGCCAGCAGTGTGGCAAGAGCTTTACTCAAAAAGGGACCCTTAGAGACCACATGAAAACCCACACCGGAGAGAAGCCGTACGCCTGCCAACTGTGCGGAAAGAACTTCATTCGGAAACAGAACCTCAAGTACCACATGATAAGTCACAGCGGAGAGAAGCCTCACGCGTGTCCTCAGTGTGGAAAGAGTTTCAAACACAAGCAGCACCTCGACGCCCACACGAGGACCCACACCGGAGAGAGACCCTTCACCTGCCAACAGTGCGGGAAGAGCTTCACGAAAAAGGGAAACCTCAAAAAACACCTGAAGATCCACTCGAGAGAGAAACCGTTTACGTGCGATCAGAGCAAGGACGAATTACTGCTTCAAAAGGATATCCAAACTGTTCCCACTGAGAAGCGTCACAAGACCGTACTACCATAACTGTAGACTTTCATTCTAGAGTTGTACGTACGGACAAACGCGAAATCCTGTGTATGCGTTTTTCTGATTTATGTAACTTTACGTATGCCAGAACCTGCGCAAAAATCTCTTTGGTGGAAGATTTGGTGGAAGATTTTGACTCCTCCCAGAAATCACCATATATGGAGCTTACTATGCATACTTTTACTTTCACTGCATATCATTTTCATGAATACACCGTGTTTGAGGTACACCGTTAAACACATTAAAGGAATACGAGATCCAGGCTATACACCAATTCCGTTTGGGCTGTAGCCCACACATAAATTTTATTGCTAAAAGTTGTCCGATATTGTTACGTTTTATAATAAAAACATAAAAATATCAATAAAAGCAAAACAGCTAACCTTATACTTTTACACTGGTTGTATAATATTTCGGTTGTTTTAAGCAATTCAAATTAAATTTGTGACTTGGGTTTACAAGATCTGACAAAGAGCAGAAAAATGCGATTCGCAAACAGTCGCGCTAAAGTTTTCAAACCAACTAGCATTAGCAGTAAGCACTAAACCGTACTGTGCCTTTTAAAAGCAGGATAAGCGTTTTCTGGAAGCCAATGTTGATATGAAATCACTACAGCGTTGTGTGAAAGCACAGCTGAAGCAATGTTATGCCGTGTTGTCTACACCGGATGCGAGCGATACGACGTTTTTTGAAAAATCGCTTACTCTGATTTTAATATTTAGGCTAAACCTAACCTATCCTATTTTGCGCTCAGTACTGCGCAAGTTCGCCATCCTTACTCTCCATCTCTTTAGCGGACGCGCTTTTACGAATTACATAATAAAAGTGCTTTTGTTTCATAGTAATTTAAAGCTTTCTGAAGATGCATTTGTTCTAGTATTTGTGCTAGTATTTACTGGGTTTCGGTTCATTTTTGAGAGTCAACAAAAAAGTTTGGTTGGTTTTATTTGGCGCCGTGGTACTTTATTGTACAAAAGCAACGTTTTGTTGATTATTTCTGTGCAGGCGCACACATTGTCATATTTTAAGGTGTTTCAACTGTCATTTAAAAAGAAATGACGGCTGTATATAAATTACGTCTAACTGCGCACTAATCTCTTTAGTCGTAGACACAATGATAGTTTAATTAATTTCTTACTGAAAGACAAATTAAGGCGCCTAATATACACGTACACTTTATTGCCAGCACTAATGGGACATCCCTTCCAATTAATAGGTTTGACTACTTTAATTTACACGAGTAAACATCTTTCGCAGCTTGTTTTTACTCATCAATTCCAAATTATCATACCGAGATGTAATATTAAACAGTAAAATACTCCCAAAATGAAGTCCTCTAGTTCGCTTTAGTCCGGACCAAATACAAAGTAGTCAAACCTAGAAGGAGGTGTTCGAGAATCTTTTGGCGATTTAATGCGTCGCACGTATAAAAAAATTATTCTATAATGTCAAGTTTTGCAAGAAATGCGCCAATTGCGCCATTGAAAGAATGATATATCTGTAATTTAAAATATGCACATTATCTTAACAAGACTCCATTACACTCTCCATGACATTCAAAAGTATAAAGTAATAAAGTATAAAAGTATAAAGTAATGTTCGCAGAACATTTGTATATTTAACTAGTAAACTGAGACTTCAAAGTGTACTAAAAATGCTACTACAAGTATTTAATTAGCAAACTCAGGATACCTATAAGGTCGCTTTTAGTGTGGTTAAAGTACAAGATAAAAACATTTACGTAAATTATTAAGCACAAATAATACTTCCTAAAATGTTTATGTAAATTGCTTTAACTCTTCAGAAGAAACTACTTTCACTACCTTTAATTAAAGATGTAAATGTAAGATCATATTGATTTTAGCGCAGGACTTTTATTTTGGTCTGGCGGAGTGACGTCACTAGTCCGCGCCGCGCTCCCGCGATTGATTCGGATGAAGACAGGTAACGTTAGGTGCTTTTCATCGTTTAAAGTGTTTAAATCGATATAACTAGTTAACAATTGTATATAAAACTGAAACGGATGTGTTCACCAGAGTAACACGTTACGGTTTTACGTAGAGGCATTACAGACAGTCCCTTTGTAGTGAATCATTACAGCAGTCAGCATTGGAAGTTGTCCTAAAACCAGTGTGTGTTCTTGTCTTAAGACAACTTTGCCTAACTCTTTTGATCCCCTCCCAGTGCCGCCCTGTCCGTGTCTTAACCGAGCTGCTAACGTTAGTGATGGAGAAACGGATCTTTTCGGAGCTCCGAGTCAATTGAATCAAATGCTTCGCAAACTTCTGAATCGAACGCGTTTCTGCTCAAAACAACGACAACAAACAAAACGCAAACGTGACCCTTCTAGAAAACGACTGCAAGTGCAGTCTGTCAGATATAAAATACAAAGCAGCAAACACTAAACAGCAGTCCTATTACAAACACGAACCTCCTATATGATGTGAATATTAGCTAGTTTTGATTGTTTTTGGGTTAATCAACTCTAGCCCTGACCGACCCCCTTATGAGTTTACTATCTAGTGACCTCGAGATCTGATCGAGACGCGCCCAGAGATTTAGTTCATGTTCATCTGTTGATCTTAAACAGAACAAACTCCTGCGGAAGAGGCCGAGGTCCACGGGACGCCGCTATAAAGATGGCTTTGGTGAAAGAGGAGAGTGAAGACGTAAAGATCGAAGAAACACTGAGAGTCAAGCGTGAAGATGGCGAAGAACAAACAGGTTGGTTTCGATCTCGAAGATGAACCCATCTTTCTTGAAGTTTTTAAACACATCGGTTTTTAAATTGGTCTTATTTGTAAGTGATTTTTCTGCATCAAAAGTGGCATGCTAATATTTAAGTATTAGTACATGATCGTTACAATAGTCGTATCTCAGAAATACCAGCCTACTTCTAAAGTAATCGGTAGAACATCGGTAGAGTAACTGTGCTGGTTTTCTTAGTTTTTTTCTTGAAAAATCTTTGGTGAGCAAATAATACAGACAGTGACCAGTGACTTTATAAAGAACTGCATGCAAATCATGATTGTTTTGACTGATTTCACAAAGAACTACTGGTTTTATCCCAATAAGCTAATACACAGCTTGTAAAGATAACGCTGCCAACGAGAATCTGAATATTTCTAATTAGGTAACTCCTAGTTTTATGCTAATTTCGACAGCATGTGGCGTTACCAGATGCGTAACAAATGAAGTTTGAAAGCGAGAAGTAGTAGGAAGCAGTGCGGATTAGTTACACGACAGATGTGCGTGATTTATGGCGCTTGAAAATAAGGTCAGTACTTTTGTAGGTACAGGATCGATCGTGTTTAGTTTTGATACTTTTGGTGAATAAATTAGGGCCGTCAAAATTGTTTCATTAATTGCGTGATGTTGTTTTTCCTTACGGTTTAACGCCTTACGTATATTAAACACAAGATTGGTGTTGCGTGATAAGAGAGCGCTGCTTTTGAAAACCTGCTGCGCTTTGTGATGCATCGAAAAAGAAATCACTTTTGTTTAATAAAGATTAATTGGTTCACTAAAGCCTATTAAATGTTACAAATAAAAAAATGCTATAGAGTAATAATGACTACGATTGATGGCTTCGTAGAGACAGGTCTGTCTCATTGATCTTTTTTCGGTTGATAGATTGATATCGTGCCATTAAACTGGAGTTTACTTGTGTTTTTTATTTACTTTTCTCACCTCAGACCCGATGGTGCTGAAAGAGGAGAGCCAAGAACGAAACGAGTATCGCCGCGATTTCAAAACGGAAGAGGAATCGATCGGTTGCCGCCGAGTCGAAAAGACCCCTTGGCAAACGGGCGCAAGCCGCAGGCGTTGATTCTCGGCCGAGCGCTCGTCCCGGAGAGGCCCCTTTCACCTGCCAGCAGTGCGGAGAGATCTTACCCCACAAAAGAAGCTTTAAAGTCCACGTGAAAATCCACGCCGAAAAGCAGCCGTTGCTGTGCCCTCAGTGCGGGAAGAGTTTCACGCGGAAATACAACCTCAACTCCCACATGAGGACGCACACCGGCGAGAGGCCCTACCCCTGTACGCGCAGTGCGGGAAGAGCTTTTCGCAGACGAGCCAGCTCAACGTCCACATGAGGATCCACACGGGAGAGAAGCCTTTCAGCTGCGAGCTCTGCGGCAAGAGCTTCAGGCAAAGCGCCGAGCTCAAAGCCCACGCCACGACGCACACCGGAGAGAAGCCTTACGCGTGCCACCAGTGCGGCAAGAGCTACACGCAGAACAGCCAGCTCACCATCCACACGAGGATCCACACGGGAGAGAAGCCCTTCTCCTGCGCCGTGTGCGACAAGAGCTTCACGGTCAAGCGGCGCCTCAAGGCCCACATGAAGAGCCACGCCGAGAAGAACCCCTTCACGTGCTCCCGCTGCGGAAAGAGCTTCACGCAGAAGCGCACCCTCGACGCCCACACGGTGATCCACACCGGAGAGAAGCCGTTCAGCTGCCCGCGCTGCGGGAAGAGCTTCCGGCTGAAGGGGAACCTCCAGGTCCACATGAGGATCCACACCGGAGACAAGCCGTTCGAGTGCCAGCAGTGCGGCCGGTGTTTCGCGCAGACGAAGCTCCTGAACGCCCACGTCAGACTTCACGCCGGGGAGAAGCCCTTCATCTGCCCGCAGTGCGGGAAGAGCTTCACCAACAAAACCAACCTGAAGACCCACATCCGGATCCACACGGGAGAGAATCCCTTCAGCTGCGACCAGTGCGGCGAGAGCTTCAGATACAACGCCAACCTCATCAATCACATGAAGGTCCACTCGGACGGCGGCGCGAAGACGTTCACGGACAGCGAGCAGCTGGAGGACCACGTTTGAGTTCACGTCTGAGCGCGGCCCTCCAAGAGTTTGGCGAGGGAAGGAAGCCTCGGGATGGAGGGAGGAGATCGTCCTCGGCGTCGATCGCGGACTCGCTCCGAGAACAAATTGCCGTTTTCCTTTGTGCAAACTGCAGGAACGATTTTTGCAAAGATCTGCTCATTCGTTCTGAAAGAGCAACGTAATAATTTGGCGTCATGCTGAAAGTTTTGCTTGCATCCGTCGTCTCTCAATGCTTGACCTTAAGGCTCATTTTATGTTGTATATTTGTGCTCCTTTGGCCATACCTGATCATCTTCTGTGCTGTGGCTTCAAATATTAAACAGTTACAGTGTATTCCCTCAACTTTTCGGGCATGTGTTCATTTTACTTTGAATCAGAATCTTTGTCAAACTTGATAAGCAATAAATTGACAAACTAAACAAAATCGCTTGTTCCTATCGAGCTCAGCTGTATTTTTTTCAAATTCAAATTTATTGTATTTAAGCACATAATAATAATAATAATAATAATAATAATGAAATGCCTTTAACTGAAAATTGAGGGTTTAATTTTGTCATTATCCGTGACTGGCACTCTATTCTCCTATTAAGTGTTTCTACACAATCTGTGTTGTTGAAAGCACTATAGAAATGAATAAAGGTGTCGACTTATTTAGTTGTTTTCAATCTGGATAAAATGTGATACCGATTGTGGAAATACCCGGCAACTTAAAATGCACGACCAGGAAAAGCATAGAAATATTCTAGGTATTTATCAGCCCAGTTTATCTTTCATGGACGTACGTTTCCTTTTTAATCAGTTTGCTCCAATAAACAACCCAAAGCAGTTCATCTTCCTTCCTTTGTCTTGTTACTTGCAGCATATATTGGATGAAGTGTTTTAAAGAATTAATTAATTTTACACAGCAGCCGATCCCAGTACCCCCACGCATGAACGAACGCCTAAAAACAGAAAGATGGGATTCACGCTTTTAAGTATTCGCAATCCTACTGTCACAGTTATGTGCTACGCAAGTCTACAGTGTGTGTTATAATAAACAGCAGAATGGATGCGATGGAAAGTCTATACTGTACAGATTTAAACACTACTGCAAGAGAACGATGTAATTTTTTTTCAGCATTTTTGTTTGTCCTCAAATGGCATGGACCCCAGGCCAACCGAAGGGCCGAACCAGCGGCTCATGTAAGGGCGATGTCAAGTAGTGATGTTTTGGCAAATGTTTCTGATCAGGAAGCGCTTCTTGGTAGAAAACCTGAAATTTTGCACTGAAGATATCCAATGTACTCTGTATGTTCCTGTGCATCTCTTTTAAATCCAAGATAATCTGCCAGACGCACTCCCTGAAGGTATAACATCTCCAATCACGAAAGGCAACCACCTTAAGAAAGTCCATTTTTCAGAGCATTGCCTCCAATTGTGTTTTTGTGCTTTAATTGACTGGGACTTTTTAAAAATCATCTCCTGGGAACACGACACAGAGATGGCTAACTACTACATATTAGCCTGGGGCCTGGTCCAAACTCAGGATTTAGGTTAAGAAATGGTTATTTGGAATAATTTTGTATTCTGCACTGCGCTTGCTTTTCTGTTTACTATGTTTTTGTGAACTTAAACCCTATAATAACAAATAATTTTATACAGCGGTACAATAAGGTTCTGTTTGTTAGTTCTTCCCCAGCATTTGCTCCTGAAACCAGAGAAAATGTAAGCACTGATGACAATATGTAGACAGTGGTGCCATCTTTGAAAATATGTTAAAAAAAAATGCAGCACTGGAAAATATGACACAGCGGGACAAGCATACAAAAAAAGTTTTGCGGGAGTTTGGCGAAAAAAGACTTTTATTTTGGCGTGGCTGCGTGACGCCATAAGCATGCGCCGCGCTCCCGCGTCTCTGATTCGGCCGAAGAAAGGTGAGGGCTTCCAATAGTTTAAAGCGCTTCAGTAATAATAATAAACTCGTGTAGAAAATCGTACGAAACTCAATTAACCAGTGAAACGTCCAAGGGGCTTGAACGCGTGTAAAGCGCCTCCGTTCACTGCGTCTCTCTTCGCTCCCTATGTAGTGAATGAACACGAGCTCGTTCACTGTTGAGTAGTGATGAAGAAACCGAGCGCTGCTTTTTTAAAAATATTAACTATTGTGATCGAAACTAACTCGCTGCATTTCCCAAAAGTATGGTTAGTTGGTCATTCAGTGTCATTTAGGTTATTTTTTGGGTAAATGCAGCATTTCCCAAAAGTATGGTTAGATTTATTCCTGTAACATGCAGCCCAGATTGACTAAGTAACAGTGAGCTTAATCATTCTCATCTCAAACAGGACAGAGCTACTGAGATCCATGTGACACCGTTATAAAGATGGAGTTTCTGAAAGTGGAGCTTGAAGACGCGTTCACGGTCGAACCAGAAGATACTGAGACCCAGCTGAAGATGGTGTTCATTAAAGAGGAGAGTACAGACGTGAAGATCGAAGAAGCGTTCATCAAGCAGGAGGAAGCCGAGGAACAAATCAAGACCGCGTTCATCAAAGAGGAGCGTGAAGAAACTTTCAGAGTCAAACTTGAAGATGCTGAAGAACCAACAGGTCGGTTTTCTCATAGCTGAACTCATTTGACCCTTATTTAAGAGGTCATATAATGTTGTATTTGGTGTAATGCAATGTTTTTATGCGGTTAAAGTGCATAAAATGCATTATTTTCCACATACTGTACATTATTGGTTCTCCTCTAAGCCCCGCCTCCTGAAATGGAGGGTCAGTTGGCACAAAGCTCATAGCTCAAAAAAAAAAAAAAAAGCGAGGTGTGCTCTGATTGGCCAGTTATCTAGTGCACTGTGATTGGCTGAATATAGCCGGCCCTGACTATAACGTGACCCCACTGCCGAAACGATAAAACGCATAACAAATACGTTAATACTGGTTAACGTGACTTCGAGGTTAATAGTTCCGTCGTCTTTCTTTCGCATAAAAATATTTTTAAGTGTATGTACGTTTATAACACCATTTTTTTGTATTTTATTATTTAAAAAAAATAAATGGCGCAAAATTTGACATCGTTCTCTCTTCTATAAAACTATATAGACTATATATCTCTCTTCTATAAAAGATTCATTATCCCTGTTGTGAACTGACTTTACAGAACACAAAGAACATCAAAAACTTTGAGTCACGCCTCTTAAATATATCTTCTATTTGTTTTTATCGATAAAATCCCAGAAAACATTGACACACACATTTTTCGTCAATATCGCATACACACCACCTAGCATTGACACAAAATGATTCGTTTTCATAGTTAACTATGGTTACTGGAGCAAAACCATGGTTGATTTGTTACCATTTAATAGCACCTGTAACCATTATCTTAGCGTTTTAGTAAAGTCATTTATGGTCAGTAAAGCTGCATCAAAGGAGGTGGAGTTTGAAGCACACCCACCGACTGCGTAATCGCCTCGCACTAACGGAAGCTCAAAGGTGTTTAGGAGCTAAGCGAAGTCCACAAAAAGTGTGCTTTGGTGAGCTGTTTGAACTGCCAAAAGCGAACTTTGTTTTAGACATATTGTTTTCCCTCAATGACGTCATTTTTAGTTCGTTCTTCGATTCGTTAAGTATATTGGGGGCTCCTAAGGGATTTTTGGTTTGTATCCAAACAGCTTTAAACCAAAAATCACATACCATCTGCACATGCACTTTGTACATATAAATAATAATATATTTTACCCTGCTTCTCATTGTCTTACAGTTTTGAGATGTTTTCCATTTAAAAAGTCTAACAACCCACGTTAAATTGTCTACCATCGTTGCCCACTTAAACAACCTTACAGCACAAGGAATAATTGCGTGATTAACTTTTAATCTGAGAGTTGAATGGGGAGTTGTGCACCTCTCTCTCTAAATGTATTATTTTATCATGTAGGACGGTGGTTCTCAACTCGACCACCGCACTTTTTGTATGTGTCCCTTATTTAAGTCAGATCATTAACTCATTAGGAGAGAGATCCTTAAATTGACCTGAGCGTGTCAGATAAGGGAGAGAGATAAAATGTGCAGTAGTTTTGTCAAAAATATGATATATCTGAACGGTGTCAATACTAATTTCACGGAGCATCAGTGTACCAATACTAGCCGAGCTGTCACTTAATTATTTTCATCATATGCACATTGACAGAACACCACATGTGACCGCAGTCTCATTCGTTCTAGTTAAATTGCGTAATAAGGGGGCGTTCGCATGTGGCACTTTGTGCACGCTCAGTTACGATATTTCAAATGTAGACGTGTGGTTTTCACGGAAAGAGCGGATCATGGTTGCTTAGCGTGGATTGGTGGTTATACGTGAACCCGCGTATTAAACGTATTAACCAGCGTTTATGAGCGATGAACGATCTTAGATAACAGTAGGTAATAAAAATACAAAGAAATAATGTTCTAGACGTTTGTTTTTTTGTGGTATCTAATATCAATATTTTTCACAGTGTCATTTTCAAGAAATTCCAGTACAGTGACAACACTAATGATTGACAGAGCGGTGTTTGAAGTTGAGAATCACTGGCGTAGGAGACATAAAACTGGTACATAATAGGGAATATTTTAGAAAATTAATTGTAGAACTCGGGCCGAGCAGGTTCAGGTTTAGACACCTTGATGTAGGATCCTGCATAGATCGTTACACAGCTACAAGGTTGATGTTGTTTGCTCTGTGCTGTTGAACTGGGGTTAACTTTTTATTTGTTGGTCTTCCACCTTAGACTCAACAGTGCTGAAAGAGGAGCAGGAAGAAACTGAAGAGAAATATCAGTATGAGAAACCTCATGATTTCCTAGAAAAATCATTTAGTAGTTTACAGTCTGAAAAGAGTTCCCACACAAAAAGGGATGGGATTCGTTTCCCTGCTTTCAGTGTGGAAAGAGTTTTAGTCGTCAAGGCAACCTCAAAAGCCACATGAAAACTCACCCTGAAGAGAATATGTTCACCTGCACACACTGTGGAAAAGTTTGGCACAAAATTGAAACTGAAATACCACACGAAAGTTCACAATGGAAACAAACCCTTCACGTGCAAACAGTGTGGAAGGAGCTTCACTCAGAAAGGAAGCCTTAAGAAGCACATGGCCATTCACACTGGAAAGAGGCCTTCACGCGTGCCCCTCAGTGTGGAAAGAGCTTCAGTCCAAAAAGGAGGCCTCAAGAAGCACATCTCAACTCACACAGGAGAAGCCTTTCACATGCCCTCGGTGCGGAAAGAGTTTCAGCCAAAAGGAGGCCTTAAGATCCACATGAGGATTCACACCGGAGAGAAGCCGTTCACATGCCCTCAGTGCGGAAAGAGTTTCAGTCAAAAGGAAGGTCTTAAGAAGCACGTGACGATTCACACCGGAGAGAAGCCTTACGCGTGCCCTCGGTGCGGAAAGAGCTTCAGTCAGCGAGGAAGCCTCGAGGGCCACATGAGAGTTCACACCGGAGAGAAGCCGTTCACATGCACTCACTGCTTGAAGAGTTTCAGTCACTCCGGATCCCTCAGATACCACATCATGAAAGTTTGCAACAAAGAGAAGCCCGACAGATCCCCCCAGTGTGGAAAGAGTTCCGGTCAAAGTGGAAAACACGGGACGCTTCAAGCCGGAGACAAGCCTTTCACGTGCAAACAGTGTGGAAAGAGTTTCACTCAAAAAGGAAACCTCAACAAGCACGTGACCATTCACACCGGAGAGAAGCCGTTCACGTGCAAACAGTGCGGAAAGGGATTCACTCAAAAAGGAGGCCTTAATATGCACATGAGGATTCACACCGGGGAGAAACCTTTTACGTGCGATCAGTGCGGGAAGAGTTACCCTCGAAAAGGAGGCCTCAAGATACACATGAGAACTCACACCGGGGAGAAGCCTTTCGCTTGCAAACAGTGTGGAAAGAGTTTCAGTCAGCGAGGCAGCCTTGACATGCACATTGAAATTCACAACCGAGAGAAGCCTAAAGGAAAAACTGAAGAACGAACTGAACTGAAATGACTTGTCTTTTTAAACTAAATCGGGCTTCTGTAAAGCAGACTCTTTGGGGAGTTAGTTTTGAATTCTAAACACCTTTGAGCTACCGAGGCGGTTAGTGTGGGTGTGTTCTGAAACTCCACCTTCTTTTGACGCGGGATTTATTTTCCCCTGTTTGTTTCAGGCAAAGCGGCAGCGTCTCCGATTCATTATATGCATAGTGTGCTGCCACAGATATATCTGCACCTGTATGATTGCTAACGAAAGCAGTTAGTTTCTACGAAGAAATTACAACGGCGCTTGTGTCGACGGCCCGTCGTAGATTTGTAGTTATGCAAAAAGCAACAGAAACATCAGATGCAAGTTTTCCAAAACGATGGTAGCAAGTACCAAATGCATCCGTTTGAAATAAATACTGCTGCTGCTAGTGTTCTTCATTCAAGGAGAATTTAAAAGCCATGTTTAGATGAACGTAAACCCCGCCTCCAGCAGCGCCGGAGGGTCAGAATGTTCGGAAACGGTATTATCGTCGCTCGCCAGCCTTTCCAAGCGTCTTTTGCCCTCAAACAAAGAACGAAACAACTTTTTTGACGTATATCGAGGCCTTAACAGATCCCCCTCAGTGTGAAGTTTCAGTAAACGAATATAAAACTGTTCCGGTTCTTGATTCTGATTGGCTGAGCCACATTTTAAACCGCTCTACAAACATACACCTCTTTGTTGTCCGTGTGTTGTTCGGCAACCACAACCCTTTCTGAAGAACTAAGTATGTGGGATAACTATTTTATAAAAGCAATATACCTTTCAAATTACATTAAATGACAGAATATTAAGTGCAAGTAGCTGTGTAACGGACTCAGTCTGTAACGATGTAACAGTAGCTGTCTGTTACATTCACATAATTATCAACTTGGTTAGCAAAAGTATTATGTATTATGACACCTTAAAATAAAGTGTTACCAAAATTTGGATGGTAGATTACAATCATTTAATTATGGTTACATGCACAGAAGAAATCGGCCTCCTGCTGTAAAACTCAATGACTTAAAGCAAGGATTTGGGAATAAATGCAATGCAGTGTTGGTGTCTACTCTGAAATGTGTCGCTAACATTTGGTGATGTTGTTATCGAAGTTGAACATTAGTACAATCAAACTAAATATTTCTACCTTGTTTTGCCAGCGTTTTATAAAACCAAAAATATTGTCAGAAATGAATGCGTGTTACTGGTTACATCGCAGCTCAAAGTCTTTTGCCTACAGAACTGATCGCAGACCCAGCGCTTCTCTGAACGTGAACTTCGTGATATTCAGATGTCCCTATGAGTCCCATCATTATTTGCTTTGCTGTACCCTACTGTAAGCATATTCTAATTTAGCGGCCACTGTCTCTGTAAAGTTAACCAATTTGTTTTATTTGTTTTGTATTTCTGCGCAACCCCTCATGATACCGACTTAACTGTTGATTGTTCATGTTTTAAAGTAGCCATTTGCCCAGTTTTTAAATAAACATGAGTTACTATATCTGTCTGGAGATTCTTGATTCAGATTTGCACCGAAAAACACTTCCTTCTATGGAAATAACAACAGTAAAGATGTTAAATGACCCATACTGTAAACATTTGCTAACAATACTAAGTGCAGAGGTGGAAAATAACGAACTACATTTAGTCACATTACTGTAATTGTAAATGCAGAATTATGTTTTTATATCGATTTATATGGCCTTGTGTTTTCTAAAACTTTGTTTCCTTCCTTCTGCAACGTTTGAAATACCACTACTACGCTGAAATGCATTAAACGCATTTAATGTCTTCAGTGCCTCACGATGGGCGAGCTGAACCCGAGATTTCCCTCACAGCATTCGGTTCGCTTTGTTCCAGAATTTTGTGATTTCCATGTGGAAAGCTGGTTTGAAGTAATGTCTATTGAAAAGCACTACACCAAAACTTTCTAGCAGTTCTGAATCACCCCACAAGAGGAGGGAAAACACACGTTTACTGGCCATTCGATGGATAACGGACATTAACCAGAGTTAACACTGTGAAAACGTACAATGGAGAATCCATTATATCGCTTGGTTTCTCCAACTTTGGTCCAGATGTTCTTGAAGCATTTCCCAGAACAATACTCAACTCACTGAACATTCAATGTACTGAAATATCTGTCGTTGAATGTTACATTTAGGTTTAAGTCAACATCTAGCATACACTGTATTATTATTAACTATTTTTATGTAGAGATTGTGTTTTAGAGAGTGTTTAATAAATTCATTAAATTAATTTAGCATTATTCCCAAGACTGCTCGAAACTAACAGTATTGGTCATTACCAAAATAATTTTTAGCATTCCCCAACTCTTTTTAGTAACAGTAGGAGGGTATTTCTATTTCTATTTTTCTATTAAAGAACAGCAGAAAAACAAATTGTCTGCATTTTAGTTTTTTTTTCTTCAGATGCCCAATTACAGTCGAAATATACTAAACAACGCCGTTCTTTGTCTCTTTTGAAAAACTCTTCAAATCGAATTGATTTAAAAATTAAAATTAAGCAAATTAAATTGACACGTTGGTGTTAGGTTCAGCACCACGGACAGTGCCCGTACACATAATATCTAATCCTAAAACTAAATTGATTTGTAGTATGTTCAGAAGAATAAAAGAAAAACATTACACTTCAGAATTACCGTTTAGGATTTATTGAGTCCTACACATTTGCAAGAGATTTATTTATTTTTTAAAGGCCATTTTTGTACATTTTTACATTTGTCCTGAAGAATGAGGGTTAAATCAACTTAAACCTATTAATTAAACGCTGATCAACACCTTCTTTCTCTATTCTGCGAGCAGACTTTAATATCTCGGTGATATCTCAATTCTCTCCTACGTACACATTTGTCAGCTTTCTCGAAGAAAAGAACTAAACATGCAAGAACTAGAGAGAAAAAGTAAAAAGAAATGTTGACTACGTACAAAAGCTAGACTATACCAGATCAAGCTCTACGTTTTGGGTGAACTGTTGCTTTTTGTCTCCTTCAGTTGTTTTCGATCCGAAGCGCTATTCTCTGCGAACGAAAGGCTTCCTTTAACGTGACGTTACGATTTTTCCTGCCCGAGAAACTCCTTCCACGCCAAAGACATGTAAAACCGCGATCTCAAGTGAGTCTTCATGTGGGTATTGAAGCATACTTTGCTTGCGAAGGCCGTTCCGCACTGAGGACAGACGAAGGACCGCTTTTCGGCGTGGATTCTCATCACGTGCTTCTTAAGACTTCCGTTTTCGGTGAAGCCATTGCCGCAGAGCTCGCAGGTGTACGGCTTTTCTCTCGTGTGGCTCCTGCCGTGCTTCTTGAGGTTGGAGTTGCTCAGGAAGCGTTTCCCGCACTCGGGGCAGGCGTAAGGCCTCTCCCCGCTGTGGATCTTCATGTGGGCTACGAGATTTCCTTTCGAGGCGAAACTCTTTCCGCATTGCTGGCAGGCGAAAGGCTTCTCTCCGCTGTGAACTCTCGAGTGCTGAGTCAGGATTCTTTTCTGACCGAAAGTCTTTCCGCACTCTTCGCAGGTATAAGGCTTGTCTCCGTGCTTTTCGAGGCCTTCTTCGCTTTCCATTCCAGTAAGTTCTCGGCTCTCCTCTTTCCGCGGCATCTGGCCTAAAAGCAAACGAGAGACGAATTCAAGTTAACAGACACCAGATACGTACAGCTTCATGCCTCGGGAGAACTGGGAAGATCTCAAATTAGATTATTTGCTTCTTAAACTTACAAATCCGTTCCTCCTTGTGCTTCTGTGAACGAGACGCAGCATGGTTGGCGTCTCGTAACGGACTTCCCTACTTTGCTTACGTAAATAAAGAGACCTAATCAAACAGAAGTCACGGAGTGCCACAGGGCTCAGTGTTAGGACCGCTCTATTTCATGCTTGTATAGTTTATCTGATACAACTATTTTAAAGCCATTCAAGTCAAGTTCTTAGCAATGCATATTACCGATCAAAAAATACGTTTTGACGTATTCATGGTAGCGCATTCACAAAATAGCTTCATAAAACACGATCTTTACTTTATATCCAAGTGATTTTTGACTTGATTATCTATCATTTTGCCACACGCACGATGTATTTTTGGCTATTTGTCTTGCATCTGTTCTTATTTTTAAGAATATATCAAATATAAATGCCTATACTGCGATTTATTAATACAGTAATTCGTATTAAAAACAAAAAGTGGAAGAAACCGTCAGAAAATTTGCTTTTCAACTGACTTTAAACCAGTCTATCTCAGTATGTTTTATTTTTTGTCATATTACAAAAATCATAAATCGTTTTGAAAATGGAGAATGTTAAAATAAAAATCGCAACTTTGCTAATTCTGATTTAGTTAAATTTAAACAATTGCATTAATATTCCGAGTATAGATGCAGAAATCCTACAAGAGTTTGAAGAGAAAAGGGTAGGCTACTGCCTTCTTTTATTTTGGGGCTAAAATGAGAGAAAAGTGTGCGAAAACAAAACAAAATAGTTCAGCTTCGAGAATGAAAACCAAACCTATTTGTTCTTCAGTATCTTCATGTTTGACTCTAAACGTTTCTTCAATCTTCACGCCTTCACTCTCTTTCTTTAACAAAGGATATATTTGTTTGTTCGTCTGTATCTTCATGTTTGACTTGTGTTTCTTCGATCTTCACGTCTTCACTCTCCTCTTTAATAAATGGTATAGTTGTTGGTTCCTCGGTATCCTCTTGTTTGACGCTGAACGCTTCTTCGTTCTTTACGTCTTCACTTTCCTCTTTAATAAACTCCATCTCTGCAATTGTTTGCCTTCAAGAGTTTTCCCTGTGTGTTCAAACACTGCGTCCTGTTGAAAATGAAAAAAATAAATAATATGCAATAAATATGCAAACTAATAACCACCACTTAGTTTTAATTAAAATGAGGTATTTGATATTAGATATTCATATTGCTTAGAAATATAAAACTGCTATTGTTTGTAAAAGTTGTTTGTTTTCGTTGTTGTTGTTTGTCTCGTCAGAAAGCGATTCGAGTGACTCAACTGAATCACTTGTGAATCGGTTGAGTTTAAAATCGATCCACTGAACGAATCAGTGTTTACGATGTGATCCAATACATAGGGAACAAAATAACGTGCTCTTCACTCAAACAGTGGCGTTCAGAACGTCGGAAAACGATTACGATTCACATTCAGTAACAGTTAATTAACTTTACTTGCGTGTGAAGCTATAAAGTACAGTGTATCGATTTAAAGGCGTTAAATGATTAAAACAACAAACCTTTCTTCGGCTGAAACACAGACGCAGCGCAGCTTTTATGACGAACTTAACCCGCGTCAAAATAAAAGTCCTGTTCGCGACTAAAAAATAAAAGAAGAGCAAACGAGCACCTCCGAGAATTTCGTGGTGTTTTATAACTGTGCGTGTTGAAAATTACCTCTAACAAATGTATGTAGCTATATATTTTCAAGCAACACTAACATTTAAGTAACATTTGCTTAGGACAGAGGTAAAAAAAAGTTTGATTTTGTTAATCTAAATATAATCAAACGGTCAGAGTTTCGTGTGGGAAGAGCTTGCTCAAGAACCGAGGAGCTACACCATTCAGGGTTTATAAGTGATTAACACACTGCATGTAAATCAATTTCATACATTAAGTATTTTTGTATTTTAAATGATTTTGACTTTTAAAACCACTAAACAATAACAGCAGGTGTGGTAATGTACCTGAGAAAAAAAAAAACAAAACAATAATAACCAATAATTCACTGTTCAAAAACCAAAGCTTTATCATAAAAAAAAAAAACCCAACACAATAATTTTTGCCATCCTAATATATTTACATGTATGCTGAGCTACACACATTTTGGAAGGCCATATTTGCAAACATTATCGTATTATAAGTTTTTGCTTTCTGATTGTAATACAGAAAGACCTTTAAGTTACTGCTTGTAGAGGAGCACCTTTGATTGGAAAAAACAAGTTTGCAGATGAGGATCATATAAGGAGTTGGAAACTGCCTCTTTGTAGCGTGGAGCTAGTTTGCTCAGCACAGCAAGCCTGTCCTGAAGACCAACCCAAAAAGTGTCAAGGTCGACATTCCCACTCACAGATGCTCAAAGTACTTTTGGACCCAGCTTGCGAGAAGTACTGACTACACACCTCATCACAGAGCTCTTTGTTTGCCACAAACTTTATCTGTAGATCCTCAAGATAGTCAAATACCTTTGCTGTGATGGGACATCTTCTCTGAAAAAAGTCTTAACATTTTCAGGATCACCTTGCACTTGTCAGACTTGTAGGGTGCCTGCACACAGTCTTCAAGCATTATGTTTCTCACTACAGAAATTCTCTTTAAAAGGTGAAATGCTCAGTATGATATTACACTGCAGAGAACCAAGAGATCCAATGAGTATTACATGGATTTGGGGCCATTGCTGGCCATTTAGGTTGCCAGATAAGTAGGACAGGTATCTTCTCATTATCAGCATCTTTAAAATGCTGGTCAGCAGAAGTAAGCATGAAGTGCTCCAAAATATCTTGGTGCAATGACGTTGGTTTTTGAAAAACACAATAGAGAAATGAATTTTTCACTGTGTTTTGAACATGGGGATCAAATGTTGGATTGGTGCCAGATATCACCCCTAGTTTTTTTTAATTTAGCAAATCTAAAGTTGTACCATCAACTGTTTATGCTAATGTGGAGTGCCAAATAGCATTACCTCTGTCTTTTCACTATTAAGACAATTAAGTTTTGGGACATCCATATTTTTTTTTATCTTTGAAACTCTAACAGTCCAATAGCTGTAGTATCACCAGGCTTAGCATTATTTTATTTTTTTGGAAAAAATTAAACTTAAGACCCAGGAATCTAAGAAACTGACCAAGAGGATAGATGTACATACTAAAAAGTAGGGGGCTCATAATGGAACCCTGTGGAACACCAAAATTAACTGAATGAACCAACTTTAGAACGGCATCCATCCAGGAAACAAATTGTATCTGTCCTAAAAATGTAGATTTGAGTCAATTTAAAACAGTGCAAGCAGCATGATCGACTGTGTCCAATGCTGTGCTTAGATCTAGAAAACAATGAAAACACTTAATTGCTGTGAAGCTTAATAATGAATCTTATTACATTCAAGCAAGTGTATTTTGTAATAGAAATAGCAATTGTACTGTAGTATGTAACATTTTCTGACTCTTAAAAAGAGTAAAAGAGTAAAAAATAAATGTAATTTGTTTAGATGTTTATTGCTGTACCTGCTTTAAAAAAAAGATTTCTAAATAGAGATGCATTACATTCAAGCATGTATATATTTTGGAACAGAAATAGTAATTGTGCTGTTGTAAGAAAAAAATCTTAACGTATTTAGGTCTTTATTCCTGTGCCAGCTTAAGAAAAGGTTTCGAACAGAGATATAAATGAGCGAGCTGAAAAAGAGTCCGCAGTAGAATTCAAAGTCACAGAAGAACTGAGGCATCAGGGGCCACAGCAGCACAACGAAGAACATATTGAGCGTCTTCTGAAGAATCGTCTTAGGAAGAGTTCTGAAATATACACACAAACACACAAAAACAAGTACCTGATCAAATCCTAATCACCAACATATAACTACACAGTATTTGCTGTATGCACATTATGTACTGTATATAGAATAATTATATGTGTGCCTCATCTGTCTTCTTTCCACAGTGTCCAGACATAAACATACTCCATTACTGACATCACCATGGAATTGCAATCACAATCCATGATATCCAGCAATGAAGCGCTCAGCCATTGCCAAGCAAAGTCAACCAGTAGCAGATAGGGCATCAGACAAACCTTCACACGAAACTCCACCCACTGACGTTGGCTTGGCTCCTGCTACAAACACACAGTTACTTCCTGTTCGCATATTAAAACTGTTGTAAGTTCACAGTGGAGAGAGATTTCAAACACACACCGGTGCGTGGTCAGGTGGGATATCCTGCATTGCATCTGGTTATGTATGCAGGACAGCAGGTGTGTATGAAGGGTAGAAAGGTGTCTTCATAATCAAACAGGTACAAGTAGAGGAAAGTGGCGCGTGGAAATTCTCTCAGGCCAAACTGGAGGAACAGCGATTTTCCTAAATTTGCAGCCTTGACCGGGAAAGAGAATTATTGAAAGTACAATTATAAAAGTTATTATCCAAATAACTAATTCTGATGTGTTGGTGGCCTCTTTAAAATTTTGATATGGTGACCAAATTTGAATGTTCCCACAAAGCGTAGAGTTTATGGCAGGCGTGTCCAATCCTGCATCTGAATTTTTAAGCTTGTTTTCTCATGGGGGCCGAAAAATGTTTCCACGTGGTCAAAATTTACTGGTATTACCATCTTTGTAGAAACATTTGATTCCCATAACGTGATGAATGCCAGGTGCACACACACATATATACAACTGATGCACAGTTTCATTCTTTTCTTTCATTCTCAATAGCATTTATAAATGATGTTGAAGTTTCATCAAATGGGAAAATTAAAAACTCCACACTGAGGCTGAGGCAGGACAATTTGCTCAATGGCTCAAGAAGATCAGAGCCAACTGAGTAAAGGGCTACTTGGCTAAATTAACTGTGGCACAGGAAGAAACATTACTCCTGCATAAGCTTCAAATTACTTGCAAGTCCCACATTGTTGATAATTGGGGAACTCAGCTGTGGTTTAGCAAACAAACAGGAGCAGGGAAAATTAATAAGTGACTAGAAATAGCACAACTGTTGACTGAGCTCTTTGCGGAATGAAATAATAATTACCAGAAAAACACAAGACACACCTTGTACTCCCAGAGGTTTTGGGGTAGTTTGACTTTGTGGTCTTTGATTTTCCGGATTTCCTCCAGAATGACCTGTCTGTGCGATGGATTCTTAACATGAAACGGAAAAGCAGACAGTTCTTCATCCCTGAGATGAGCCAAGAAACTAAAACAAACAAAAACACATACAATAATGAATGTAGTGACACCTGCTGGCTATGAAATGTCATGAAAGTTATTTGAATATCGCATCCCTACTAGATAATGTAATGGCAGCACTTGTGGAAGATGGCAGTAGATTTAAGGTTTCAACTCATGTAGTGTCACGAATCTAGTCTACAGTATAGAGCCTCTCTGTGTCTAAATATAAGTCTAGTTTTTCTAGTTTATTGCCTTAGTCTGTTTCCTTCATTTCATTCTTGCTAGGTTTATCTTGTTTTGTCTGTCAGCAACTTGCCTGGATTTATCGTTTTGGATTAGATTAACCTTTGTCTTGCCGTTTCTTACTCAGTTTGCCCCTGTCTGAGGAATAGCTGAATTATGTTAATTTTCCTCAACCTAGACCACGTCTTCAAATAAAGCTTGCAAAAGGATCCGCACATCAAATATTCGGGCCACAACAGGATCCAACAGGCAAGAACGCGACAAGGCATGTTCACAAAAATGGCGCCACAAGAACACCTTGTGAAGTCATAGCTGAACTTTGTAAGTCTAGTCAAGTCACAGTTAACCTTCACGAATCAAGTAAAGTCACTGTTGATCTTCATGAATCTAATCAAGGAGTAACATGACTCCACGGGACCAGGCAATGTTCGCAAAATGGCGCCCACAACAACACTTGTGACAGCCAGTCATTATCAGTGTTATCAGTTGGTTGCTGGGGGAACCTCTTACAATCTTTCTTAATATTCTCTCTGCAATTTCTCACTATCACTCTAAATATTACTAGTAATTGATCGTAATTGGCCCGATACAATTTGTTTAGTTTAAGTAGTTTAATGTTTGTTTTACAATTAAACATAAGAATTTGGGTTTTTGTTACATTTAATATATATGCAGCATATAATTTAAATTCCTCTAACAATTGCATAAGGTTTGTAAAATGTTTCTTAGGTGCAGATAAGTCTTTTTTTTTTTTTTTTTATTTTAGTCTAATTTTACAATCTATACCTGTTACACGTGGACTCCTTTTTGTTGTTGTTTTTGTCGTGTGCCATGTATTCTGTGTGACCTACTTTAGCTAATTGTCTTAGTGTTTTCACCTGTGTCTTATTTATTAAGTATTTACGTTGTGTATTTAAGTCCTGTGTTTTCAGTTCTGTTTGTCCGATCTCATCTGTTTTTACGTGGGTTTAGTTCATTTGCTTGTCTGCCCGTTTGCCTACCTGCCCGAGGTAATTATCCTGTATATGTGTATGATTAAACTTGTTTATTTTATATTCTCGTCAAGCGCTCCTTTGCTCTAAACCACACCATGACATACCATTGCTCTCCACCCCTGGTATCAACAAGTGCTGTCTAATTATATGAGCCAGTGGTTCTATATAGATGGCGAAGAAAGAAGGACTAAGACAGCAACACTGCCTAGTTCCCTTCAAGGCAAAATATTTGCGATAGAGACCCATTTACTTTCACTCTAGCAGTTGCATTTGATATATAGATTTTTAGACATTAGGTAGATTTGTTATTAAACCAAACTTTTCTAGTGGCTTTTTGTACCTCAGTGGTAATTTCTGCAGTTTAGTTTTATTAGTTAGTGTGATTTAATTGTATAAATCGCAGATAGAGGGAAAATCTAATGTATTAAGGAACTCTTGTACTTTTGTTCTGTACATTGCAGATGTCCTTTTATATAGTTTTTCATAATAATTTCATAATTCAATTTCCATTCTCAAATTTGAGCCATCACCTTTTACATGTAAAAATTCTAAACACATGAACAAAAACATTTTTTCAGGTAACTAATAAAACCATGACACTAAAATGAAAAACATTGAATTGTATTTCTGTGTGTGTATGTGTGTTTTTGTGTGGATGGTGCCCACCTTCCATTAATTTGTGCTTTGTGGAACGTTTCTCTGTACTGATTGCTCCAGGGACCCAGATGCTCCACCCACAGAATGACATCATGGGGTTTCCACCTGTTGATTGGCTTCTGAACCAAGATGTCATAATCGGATTCAGTGCTAACCCAGTAATATCGAAACAATATAACCTAGAAACATTCACAAGGTGTTATGTCCTGTGCACAGCCGAACCCCATTCAATTGAGTGCGTATAAGAAAAAGTGCATCTTACCCCCATGCACATCAATGCCACCATGACTCCAGAACAAAAGCTGTATTGTATAGCTTGTTCTAGGCCTTGTGATACAGGAATTTGTTGCTTCAGTACCTGCCCATACTTTTGGAATATCTGGAGAAAATAATGGAACCGTTGGTCACTCTGGAGAGCCGTCCTCCGTCTCTTTATCTTATCTGGAAACTTCTTCTCCGCTGCATCCCTAGGACATGCACATGCCATATTAAATTATGAATTAGCATTAAACAGTACATATCCATGGACTATGGTTTTGCATTCTTTTCACAAAGACGCCCAGGACAACAGGATGTCATGACCCTAGCACCAGATAACATCGGTGGCAAGCAGATCCCACAGACTCTGTCACAGAACAGCTTGTAACATTAACTCAAGGGAACACATTGATAATTCCAACTCAGGAAGGAGATTGTCAATTTTGGAGCAGATAGCAGACCAAGATGATGGTCAAAGAGATAACTTTTCTGAGATCAGCTATTAAATACTTAAATACACAAAAATATTATGTCACAAATGGCTGGCTCGATGAGTATTCAAGTAAACACATTTGGTTACATCTTAAAAACTGCTAAGAAAATATTGGATACTGGGTTGTGTGTGCTGGGTGATTACTGACATACAGTGGATGATCATATAGGAGTAAAAAGGTCTTGGAATAACATTATTCTAATGCTAGAATAATGCTGGGAACCAAGAATTGTTGGTAAGGTAACTATTTCATGCAGTAATACAGTTTTCATAAGCACAGTAAAATTTGTGAAAAAATGTTTATTTAGGTCATTTGTATTGTATCTAATGGTCTCTCTGAAGGCTAAGTGCCCCTAAAGAAGAAATCCTAGAACCACATAATGCGACCAAAATATAACCATCTAGTCTGGATTTAATGTCAGCGTCTGTCATACAGCAGTAGTTAACTGGTCTTTTATGGATTTTTATAAGTACCAGTAAGTACCAACCAAAAATCGGAATGTTTTTTGCTTTACTTTGGTTGATCTCTGGATTGCATTGAATTCATTTTCCAGGATGCAAAGCAGAGAAAATAAACGCAGCAGGCAGAGCAAACTTAATGTTCACTGGCCACATAATAATGGAAGAAATATAAGGGTTTACATTAATGTATCTTTTAAGGGTGAACATTTTGGATTGAAAAACGCTCCTTGTCTACAGCTGTGTTTCAGAAACTACGACCATCTACACTTCACAACCTAAAACGCATGTCACATGACTATTTATGCAGGTACATCCATAGATATGTATAGGTAGAATTCCAGAATTAGATTGCGGAAGCATCTACGTGCTTGGAGCTATCTAATGGAGAATTTATCAAAGCATATCTATGGGTACAAAAATAAGCACAATGTTATTGTTTACACGGTCGTCAAGGATACACAGTGTGAAACATCGTTTTTAAGTCTTTGTTTTGCTCCGTTCACGCCAAACGTGACCCCAGAGTTTTCAAGCGTAAATGGATTCCATTGTGTTTTCAAAAGTCTCATTTTAGACCTTGACAATGCTGAAGTAGTGCAATGCATAGCCATAGCAAAAAGTTAAGCATTTTAGTGTAAACGGGTCATAGACAGCAATGGTTCTCTCACCGAAGGAGGATGTTAATTCTGGGAAAGCCCTGCCACCTCTCTCTGCATTCTGGACACTCGTTCCGTTGAGAGGAATGCAACCATTCTGCCAGACAATGGCGACAGAAACTATGGCCACAGTTAAGCGTAGTAGGATCTACGAGGACATCAGTAGCAACAGTGACACACAAACTCAGGTGCCGACAGTTCTTCCATGTCCTCATCGAACTTCGATGAGGTCCGACTCTATTGCAATGAGTTCATCTGTCATCTTGCCCTCGTACAGAACTGAGTTTAGAAAGAACAGAAAACTCTTTTAACAGCATCTACAGGTTCAAGCAATGCTAGAACATCAAACAATTATAGTTACATGTAGTTATATCTCTAACTTCACTAATTAGTTCAGTCTTTCGCAGCCTATCAAAACAGACTTGTTCAGCAAAAATGAATAACAAATACACATTTTATGCTGTGATATTTTCTCTTCCATTAATTGTGATCTCCTCTAACAACAGTACCACATAAAACACTTGTCCACACATTTATCCACTGCCTCATCTGTATGTATAAATGTATGTATATTGTTTTTCTATGTGTAAATTTATGCATATATATTAAGAAACATGAATCTTACTGTCAAAATCGTGACTTCAGGTCCCAGTCAGGTCAAACAGAAACAGAAAGTCTTCTGCTTGTGCACATGACTGAACCACAGAGAAACCTGACAGAAATACTTTCGGTTTTGGATTTCACTTGTATTGTGCTGGATTGCCATGACAATACCTGTTGCAGACAGAGTGTCAATTAGTGTAGCCTACTGGAAAATTCGGCAAACATAAACAAAGATTGCTTGTCAGATTTCAAGAACGAGCAACCATGTATTTTTAAATAAGCCCAAAAAACTTTCCTTCTTGTTCCTGCCCTCGATGTTGTGATTATTAGTTAATTAGTTCTCACCTATGCTTGCTCACCTGTTTTTGTTCTCCCAATTATGTCCCTGTGCTTTTACACCTGTCTGTTGCGTTCTCCCTTGGCGGTCCTTAACATATTAAATGTTCTATGTGTGTTGATGCTGAGTTCCTGTATTAAAAGAATAATTTTTGTTATATCCTTTAAGACGTATTACTACAACCACGCCACGTGACATTGTTTTTCACCTCCAATTACCTCTGAGGTTATTATATTGTTACATTTTTAAAACTTTTAAAATTTATAGTTTAACATTTTCTATAAAGTCTTTTACTATAATGTATAGAAATTGTGATTATATCTGATGTGCTGAAATATTTCATATTAATATAAATGTAGCCTAATTTGGTTATGATATTTAAATAACTTATTTAACGATGATCTTATTTTTATTATTTAACCATAATCATGATATTGTAACCACGCAAAAATCATACCTGGGATAAATTGCACATAACAGTAAAGGCGTTATTTAGCCAATCCACATCTGATCGAAAGCCTGGCAGAGCCAGGGTTCACAAGACACATGATATATAATGCCTTATTCCTAATGAACGAGGAATTTGTTTTAGTGACAGAAACTCTACAGTGCAACATGATAACAAGACAAGACAGATAATAATAAAAAAGAATTATATACACTATACAAGATACAGAATATAAAATGTGCAAAACAGCAAAAAAAAAAATAATTATATATACTGTAAAACATGAAGTGTAAACAGGAATTATGTTTGTGCAGTGTTATGTGCAAAATCTGTATGTTAAAATAAATAAGTGTCCTTAAGTGTTCATGACATGGACTGCCTGGGGAAGAAACTGTTCCTGTGTCTGGCTGTCCTGGTACTCAGTGCTCTGTAATGTCGACCAGACGGCAACAGTTCGAAGATGGAGTGCTGGATGAGGGGTCCAGAGTGATTTTCTTAACCCTCACTGTTACTGATTCATCATGCAGCTCAAAGCATTATGGGTAGAATCTCATCAGTCTCTTCTGATTCATCAACACAGTTTCACTGATGATCCAGAATAAACTCTAAACCCAGGACAGAGTGTGTGAGTGAATGTGGTCTGGACTGTGTGGATGAGGTCTCATTGAGTCAGAGACGCTGAAGAAGGACAGAGTTCCTGCGCTCTCATCCACATACACTCCTACTCTGTAGATATCTTCATACTCTCCTGTTCTTCTTCTTCTGATGATGGGCTTCACAGAGAGATCAGTCTTTATCTTATTGTGTCTGAAGGAGTATCCGTGAGGAGAGCAGGACAAACTCCAGGACTGATCATTAGATCCAAACACACAATCTTTACCCGGTCTCTTCCTGCTGATGTTCTTATATGACACTGATATCTCCACAACCTCCACTCCACTCAGTCTCCCAGTAATAGCGTCCACACACACTCTCTACACACAACACCTGATGATACATCAAATCTGTCTGGATGATCAGGATACCTCTCTCTGTTGTTCTCAGACAGAATGAGATCAGTGTGTGCTGTGTTTTAGATCCAGTGTGAAAAACACTCATCTGAACACAAGAACAGAGACATAATAACACAACAATCACTACAGTGTGTGTGTGTGTGTGTGTGTGTGTGTGAGTGTGTGTGTATGTGTGTGTGTGTGTGTGAGAGTGTATGGAGCGAGTGTGTGTGTGTGTGTGAGTGAGAAGTTTGTTCAATTAATAACGTTTTTGTGCAGAAATTATAACAAATCAACTTTAGATCAAATTGAATTGAAGTTTGTATCATGAATAGAATCGATTCCTCACGAGACTGAAATTAGCTTCGGACATAAAATATGTCATCACAGCATTTAATAAAATATATTGTAATGACAGTAAAGTTGTATAAAAAGAATCTCTTTCAGTAAGTGAGAGAAGCTGTCAGAATATATTTTAAATGTGTCACAGTACATTTATACACAAAATCCTACAATTGTTTAAATGTATTTGTCTTGATGTAAACAAGTTATTAATTTAGACATAATGCAAACATTACTTCAGCTGGCATATTTGCATCTGCTTTTTATTTCAATAATTGAAATACTAAAAGAAATAATACATCAATATTAAAATGTAGTATAATAACAATAATATTAATATTTATAATAATAATAAAAAAATTATATATATTTTAATGAAAACTAATTAATATAAATATGTTCTGTTTCAGTCGGTCACCCAAGTCACGTTTGATGACCGACGTAATTGGAATCTGGCTTGAGAGACCAATCTACTTCGAGTTTATCTAAATGAGCCATTTGAAGATTGACATGCGCTTAATTGCATCCAGCTGCTGTTGATCACAGCGCGGTATAAATAAACAGCGGTGCAGCGCATATTCAGCTTTCGCCGGAGCCGAGCGTGACTGTTCTACTCCAAAGACGATCTACGAAAGTGTTGGACTACAGTGTTTCAGCGGAGGTCATTTTCCTGCGTCGAGTGGATTGCCACAATCAGGCTGCACTACCCCCTGTTTGTGTGCAGAGCGGCTATCCCCTGTTGCCTGCTGAGGTGACAGTTGTGGATGAATCATCTCCTTGCGGGAGGTGGTCATCTCGGAGTGATGGGCGGGCTCTGTCACCTTGAAAAAGGGGCGGAGCTTGTGTTTGCTCGACTTGGTTCTTATCCTGGCTGCAGACAGGTGGGGTCCATTTTGGGTTGTGACACAATGCTTAAACTCTGCAACCAGTGGAGCTGCAAAGGGGCAGTCTGGACCCTCACGTGGGGTATCAGCTGTACCTCTTGGGCTCCCCTGTTGATCAGAAGTCAAGGAAGGTGAGCCAGACATTTCTGGAAGTGAAGATCCGGTTTTGCTCGGCATCTACCAGGCGTTGACTGTACTGGATACAGAAATGGTGGCTATGCTTGCCCAGGCCACCGAGGCTGGATGATTGGTACTTAAGGGTGGCTCGCTGGTTCTCAGGGCCCCACCCTGGTACCTTTCTTCCGGAAGTGCATGAGGAGCTTACAGGGATGTGGAAGGCACCCTTCACTGCCAGAAACTGCCCCAGTGGCTCCTCCTTCACCACCCTTGACAGCAGCGCAGCCAGGGGGTATACCGATGATCCAAGGCGCCTGCAGTACACGCTTTGTGGCGTTGATGCAGGTTCATTAGGCCAAGGCACTGAAGGATCTGCACGGGGTGGTCATGACCCCGAAGTTCTGAAAGAACTCTGTATCGCGGACGACTTTCTCGCGCCACAGGCGGCGAAGGTCACAACGCAGTCTCTGGGGTGTGTCATAGGCCACTTTCACGGTGGTCAAGGAACTCCATCTGTGGCTGTGTCTGGTCAACATGCGCCGAGGTGGACAAGACACGTTCCTTGAATGCCCCAGACCGGCCTCTTTTGGCACGCCTGTGGGAGAACTTTTGCCCAGCAGTTCTCCGCTGCCCAGAAGCAGACTGAGGTGATTAGAAAAAGAAACATCCTGCCTCGGCGGCAGCTGCTGCCTCTACCCAGCTGCCGATGGCCCGCCTCAGCCATCTCGCCGCCGGAAAGTGGGTGCCCTTGCTCCACTGAGAGAGCAAGGCGCTTGCATCCTCAACCAACTGAATGACTGGCTCATTCTAGCTCAGTCCCGGCTCAGTTGCACGAACACAGGGATCTGGTGCTACAGCACCTCAGCCAGTTGGGGTTTCTGATCAACCAGGAGAAGAGCAAACTCTGTCCAACACAGAGGATCTCTTTTCTTGGGATGGAGCTGGATCAGACGGCACACCTCACACAGGAGCGCAAGCAATTCGGTGTTAAACTGCTTGAATATGTAAATATTTTCAGAGGCTCCTGGGGCATTATATTCCAAATCATTTATTCTAGACAGATGCATATGATACAAACATCAGCTGCTGAGTTCATTCACACAAAAGAGTGTGTCCACACTCCAGCAGTTCTCAATATTTATCGTCGTCTCTCTTTAGTTCACATTTCTCGAGTTATCTGACTCAATTGCCCATTTATTGTTGTATCCTCTTTTCAGGAAAGCTGACCTCCTCATTCCATCTGTGACCTATAGAACCTGAAGGGGAGACATACATGACCCCTGACCCTCTCAACCCCAAGCATGCAGCTTGCTTATTACTCCTCTGCACGCAGACATAGGCCAGGGACGTTAGCTGACAGTTCCTGTTCAACTAACATTCTTTTGGACAATATATTGCTTGCACAAATACAATACTACTTAAAAGATATATTTGCTACTTTGTATTTAAATGCCATAGCCGATTATAATACTCATAATAAACTGTGAATTAATGCAAAACATTTGTATAGAAATATAAAAATAAAAACAACATTAATAAAGTATTCACAAAGGATAGAAAATATCCCACAAAGAAACATAATATAGGAAAAAGGCCCTAGTGGCCAATGTAATGGCTTCTTTCTGCGTTTTGTGTAATAATTGCCACAACCAACACACTTTTACAGCTTTTTAATTCTGTTAAAACATATTCAACTCAATACTTGGGTGGCAAGAGGGGCGGAGCTGTCAACTGATCATTTCTCTGAAAAACTGAGGATCCAAACTGCTCAATAAAGAGTCCCACAAGCCAACCAGGCCGATAGGACTCCTTCTTCAGCTTGATGCCATTCCTTACTTCCGGTGTCCACCACCGGATTCAGGGGTTGCCCAACAGTGCTATTAGATCTTAGCGCAGCATTCGATACAATCGATCACAACATTCTCTCTTGGATAGACTAGAAAACTATGTTGGCAATAGAGGAAGCGCCTCAGCATGGTTTAAATCATATCTATCTGACCGCTATCAGTTTGTAGCATTAAATGAGGAGGTATCATATCAATCACAAGTGAAATATGGAGTTCTCTCAAGGCTCAGTGTACAGGGACCAAGTATTTTTCAACTCATGTACATGTTACTCTGGGAGATATTATCATGAGCTGTGGTGTTGGGCTTTCACGCTGATGATACTCAGCTTCATATTTCACAGCCTGGTGATACACACCAAATTGAGAATCTAACAGGATTGCATAGTCGATATAAAAAGCTGGATGATGAGTAAACTTAACGCTAAATTTGAAAATAGCGTGCTACTAATTGACCTAAAACCCCGCTATTAATATTCAGGAACACAGCCTATCACTCTGATGGCCAGCTCTGCTAATTCTTCATCAATTTAAATAGAATCTAGGTGTGCTGTTTGACAGCAATCTTCCTTCGAAAATCATGTTTCAGTATCTGTAAAACTGTGTTTTTCCATCTTAAAATATATCTAAATTACGACATTATGCTTAACTCTAATGCAGAAATATTTAATTCATGCGCTTATGACCTCGTTGATTATTTGTAATGCTTTATTGCGGTTGTTCAGTACGCCTTTAATAAACAAAACTTCAGCTAGTCCAAAACGCAGCTGCCAGAGTCTCCACTAGAACTAGAAGTATGATCATATTAGCCCGGTTCCCACAATACTGCACTGGCTCTCATCAAACATCGGATAGATTTTAAAATCTTATTAATACCTATAAAGCCCTGAATGGTTTAGCTCCTCAATACTTGAGCGAGTTCTATCACATTATAGTCCTCATCCGCCATGCCCTCAAAAACTCTGCCATTTGATAATACCCAGAATATCAAAATCAATCATGGGCGGCAGATCCTTTCCCCATCTAGCACCTAAACTTCTGGAACAATCTCCCTAACTCTGTCTCGGGAAGCAGACACACTCTGCCAGTTTAAATCTAGATTAAAGATATCTTAATCTCATTTCATACATAACACACTAAATATTAATTTTTATTATTCAAACTACATGGATTTTTAGGCTGCATTACTTAGGATTTGCTGGAATATCATTTCTAAAATACGGCGTACTGGTGGATATCGTAAAAAGAATGGTATCACGCTTAATATTAGTCCTGTTCCTTTCAATCTGTTTTCACAGTTTGTATCCAGATTTGACAGGATCAGCACACAGAGATTATGTCTAAAACCTGAAAACTTAGATGCGCCCACGACAGATCATCAGATCCTGATGCACACACATACACACACAGTTACCTGCCACGGCACTATTGCATTTAAAAATTGAACTGCTAAGTGCAAGGCCCGGTCAGAGGAGAACTGACCCCAACTGAGTCTAGTTTCTCCTGGTTTTTATTCTCCATTCTGTATGCATGGGCTCTCAAGCCTTGCCGCCACGCTCTGGCTTACTTGGTTGGGGACACTTAACTTCCTAGTGATTTAACGCGAATTGATTACAGAGGACTGGCCTCTGCATTTAATAAGAAATTGGTCACTTACCATTATACATCCATGTTGTACTTTTCTACATTATATGTGTACAGTGCTTTGATGCAACCTGTGTTGTTAAAAGCGCTATATAAATAAAAATGACTGATTGATTGAACAGACCTTCACAGTACCATCACAGACTCCTCACGCTTGGGGCCTGGGTTGAGCCCGTCTGGCTTCCTCCTGCCAACAGATCCAACAGAACTGCTCTTTTCAGCTTCTGTCACCCAGGACCTGTTTGCTTTGGGAGACCCTACCAGCTTACATAGCCCCGGCCAACATAGCTCCTAGGCCACTGAGGCACTCAACCCTCCACCACATTAAGGTTAGGTCCTAGGAGAGACATTCCCAATTACCTATTTGTTTCTGGCAAATTTCTGCCATCTTTCTTCATTTAGTTGCCTATTATTAGTTTAGCTCACAATGCATATTCATTATTGGTTTTACATTTTAATACTGTCACTAAGCCACAGAGGAGCTCTGACCTCTTCGTGATCTGCATCCACTCCTCTGGCGCATAACTTGCTCCTGGACTATAAAGACTGCAGCAAGCCACCACCTGCAGGCTGTACATACTCTACTGTTCTGTTGTTGTTTCCTTGAGCCTTCCTAGTCTTAGTTCTCCTGGTTTTGGACTGCGGCCTGTCTTTGGATATTCTGATTGTTTGCCGTCGACTCTGACTCTCTCTGCCTGTCTCGGATTTTGTGATTGCTCTGCCTCCTATATCTGAGCTATCACGGTTTGACGCCTGCCTGCTGCGACTCATGCTCTTCGCTTAATAAAAGCCTGCACATGGATCCGCACGCCTCAGACCGCTCATTCATGACAGAATGCAACCTCACACCAGATCCAGCTGCCACCTGGATCCACGGCTCGCAGGACCCGGCTAGGACGCTTATTGGCCCTCGGCCAAGGTACCCGGACGATTGAGGATTATACCAAGAGTTTTTGACACGTCTTACCCTCTCTGACATACCGGACTGTTTATTGACTGAGTTGTATCATGAGGGAGTACATCAGCCGCTCAAAATCTAAACTTGTTCAGGGTCCACGGAGTCGCTTGCCTGGGGTTTATTGAGTTTGGTTTAGTGACTGTGGGGTCAGCTTTACGCTGGGTGTTGAGGAGAAAAGGATACAGTATCAACTCCAGTAATGGCCACTCGAGCTCTAAGATGGCCGCCTGCCCAGAGCCGCTTCCCAAGATGGCCGCCTGCCCAGAGTCAGTTTCAAGATGGATGCCGCCGCCCAGAGTCAGTTTCAAGATGGATGCCGCCTGCCCAGAGCCGCTTCAAGATGGTCGTCCAGAGCCGCTCTCAAGATGGCCGCCTGCCCAGAGCCGCCTTGATGGCCGCTTTCGCCCAGAGCCGCTTCCCAAGATGGCCGCCGCCCAGAGCCGCTTTCCCCAAGATGGCCGCCTGCCCAGAGTCGCTCCCAAGATGCAGGCCAACGCTGCCCAGAGCCGCTCTGCTGACGGCCGGGCGCCCGCCCAGAGCCGCCTCAAGATGGATGCCGCCGCCTTAAGAGCTGCTTCTCAAGATGGATGCCTGCCCAGAGCTGGGCTTCCTAAGATGGATGCCGCCTGCCCAGAGCCGTCTCCCAAGATGGATGCCGCTCCAGAGCCGCTCCCAAGATGGATGCCGCCACCCAGAGCCGCTTCCCAAGATGGATGCCGTCACCAGAGCCGCCTCAGATGGATGCCGCCCCAGAGCCGTCCCAAGATGGATGCCGCCTGCCCAGAGTCGCCTCCCAAGATGTGGATGCCGCCCAGAGCCGTCAAGATGGATGCCGCCTGCCCAGAGCGCCGCCCAAGATGGAGGCCGCCTGCCCAGAGCCGCCTCCCTAAGATGTGATGACGCTGCCTAGAGCTTGCCTCAAGATGGATGCCGCCTGCCTGAGCCGCCCCAAGATGGATGCCGCCCTGCCCAGAGCCGCTTCCTGAAGATTACGCTCTGCCCAGCAAGCCTCCAGTGCCCGCGCCGCGGGGCAAAGCCTCCAGTGCCCGCGCCTGGCAGCTTCCCAGTGCCCGCGCCTGGGTGCAAAGCCCAGTGCCCGCGCTGGTGCAAGCTCCAGTGCCCGCGCCTGGTGCAAAGCCCAGTGCCTGCGCCCTGCAGTAAAGCTTCCAGTGCACCCGCACTCGCAAAGCCTCCAGTGCCCGCCACTGCAAAGCCTCTCAAGTTATCCCACCTCCCACTTTGCTACACGCTGTCATCGGATCCTGTGCAGCCCCTGCACCCATCTTTCTGCCCTCCACCCGAGCTCGCCGGTCCGGCCAGCGTCTCCATCGCTACCGCGCATGATCCTCGCTTCACCGCCCCACCTCCGGAGTCTCAGATCCACTCCGCTTGTGACCCGCCCGGCCTCCTCAGGCCCCAGCCCCTCCCTCTACCGTGCCTGTCAACTACTGCCACCAGGCCTCCATCGTTTCTCCGGCCACGCTGGTCGGCCATCGCATCATCCGTCGCCTCAGGATTCCACCTCCAGCTTCGCCGCCTCGTCCTCCATCCTCCGGCTCTGCCAGGCTTCTCCTTCCCGCCCACCTCAGTCCTGTCGCCTGGCTCTGCCGCTACCTTCCGCCCCCGCTCCGCATCAGTCGCCGCCTGCGGCACGCTCTAGACCTCTAGCGCCTCTGTGTCACCCTGGCTTTTCGGCCTCCGCCTCCGTCTCCGCTCGCCTGCCCCGACTACCTGCCTGGCCGCCGGTCTGCTCCATGGGGGTTGATGATCGTTACTCTCCATGGCTCTCCTCTGGCCGGCCTACTCACTGACTATCATGGCTGGGTTCTGATCGCTCCTGCCCTCGACCTCCTCGCTCTCACCCCGGCTCCTCCCACCGCCTCTTCCTCCCTGGTCTCAGCTTACTGACTCCCTCCCGAACCCCTCCCAAGCCTGCTGGTGCTATGTTTTGTTTTGTGGAGCGCCAGGAGTCGCCTTATGAGGGGGCTATGTCACCAAGCCAGCAGAGGGAGCCCTGACCTCTGGTTATCTGCATCCACTCCCTCTGGCGACAACTCCTGTTCCTGGACTATAAAGACTGCAGCAAGCCACCACCTGGCAGGCTGCATTGTTCTGCCTGTTCTGTTGTTGTTTCCGAGTTTTTCCTTTAGTCTTAGTTCTCCTGGTTTTAACTGCATTTCCGTCTTTGGACATTCCTGACTGCTCTGCCGCCCGACCTGACCTCTGCCTGTCTCTGACTTTGTGATTGCCCCGCCTCCTATATCTGTTTACCCTGCTTGACGCCTCTGCTCTATGACCATGCTCTCGCTTAATGTAAGCCGCATATGGATCTGCACTACCAGACCGCCATTCATGACAACATATTTTTAATTAATAAAACATTATTAATTTTTTTTCTAAAACGCCAATCTTACTGATAAATCCCTGGACTGTTTTATTCTAGTTTGTGAATCTAAAAGGTTAAATAGGCTTGTGGAAGTAATTCTATACAACTTAATAGGAAGGTGGAATCTATGACTGGACTGGGAATATTGTCGGATGGGTAAGGAATACCTCAATACTGGAGAAGGATCTCCCCAAATTCACCAATTTTCTTCTTCCAGCATGTTCCACTGAGGAAGCAGAGGCCAGGTAATCTAGATAAGCAAATACACAAAAAACTATGCCTTGAAGATATAAATGCAGACGCCTCATTTGATTTGCCTCTGAGATGTGCGTTTGTTATCAGGAACCTGCTTTCAATGAATCTATCCTGTTCATGCCAAGTCTATTCCAAGTCAAGTCTATTCATTTTCAGGCAAGTGTGTTTCAAGTCATATCTGCTCATTTAGATTATGGATTGATATCTCTGTAAATAAAACTGCACATGAGTTCTCACTATGCTCATCTTCAGTGAACTAAATTGTTACATCATGGTGCACTAACTATATGAAATTGTCTGCCTGCATGTCTTTAATTGTGATCATTCTAAATGTATTTTTATTAAATAGAATCAAGCAGTAAAGAAAATCACTCTAAATGCACACTCACTAGTCTAGACTTCATGTTAATTGAGGGTGTGTTTTGCAAAAAACTACTAGATACTCTAAATCTCACATCATTAAAATAACAATTATGATAATATATCTTCATGTATATTTACACTGTGCAGTGAGATTACATGTAGAAAATCTATACAAGTTTAATACTATAATTATATACATATTATATAATAGACTATATACAAGTGTGGTGGGTTCATCATTGATTGTCTCTAGAAGTTGAACATGCTTAAAGGGTTAGTCCACCTTGAAAATTCTAAATGAAAATTAGATGTTTTTCTATACTTTTGAAGCATCCTAGGTGTGTGGATGCTTTTTAGATAAAAAAATTTAATCATATTTTTAATCTCTATAATTTTAGTGGATGTGGTGGTTCAACTCTCAAGAGCCAATTGAGGGAAGTCATTACTACTACGTTATGTGTTCTGAACTGTTGTTACTGTTAAGGATAAATACAATGGAAAGACTTGAGGGACTAGGACAAGTGAATTTGATTGAATCTGTCTGAAAGAAAAGTCACATACATCAAGGTAGATTCCGTAGAAACGTGTACATTTGTACTGTATAGACTATATATCCTGTCCTGCCTAAGACTGTGAAATGTTTTTAAATAAACTTAAATACATAACTTTTTTTAATAAACTGTTAAAAAAGTCATTAAGGTCTTATTTAATCTCATAAGTGGAAAACGGTATTGCAAAATTCTCTGTTTTGTTTTTTGACTACATAAAATAACACTGATATAATATAATATACTGAAATATCTGAAATATCTGCTACCTACATAATAAATGAAACACCTATTTATTAAATATTATCGCAACATAGTAATTTTCAAACGTGTGATTGTTTAAACTCAGCATGTTTAAACGACAGTGTGAACTCTCTTCCAGTCCATCAGAGCAGCTTCAATTCCTGAATCCTGGTGTGATTAATACTCAGGTTCAGCTATATGCCAGATGGTTTGATGATTGTAGAGCAGAGGATAGAGTTTCACAGCATGTTTCATCAAAACCACAGCTTCTAAATCTGCTGAAATAGAAACGTTTTATTCACTGATGTTCAGCTTTTCGCAATAACTTATTTTTCTCTTCATAATCGAGGATAAATTTCACTGCATTTACATTTCATTACTAGTGACGTAGAACAAAACATTTAATTAAACAGTCAGTGGTATTTCCAGAGTTTTCTGCAGCATCTCAGCTTGGAATGAGTCTCTGTAGGTCTGGATTGTTCTGATGTGAATCCCTTGGGTTGAACTTTATCCTGCACCTTCTCTGACATCAGCAGTACTGAGGTCAACACTGTGCACATTGAAGATGAGATCTCTCTTCCTGATGTTCATTTGAACTGAGGCAACTCTGGATTTCTCATATAATGAATTATCCTTGAGTTCAAGTAAGCAGTAGAACAGGTTGACTGAAGCTTCATCTGAGATGTCCCCTGTTGTTGTAATTCTCTTTAATGTGTGTACTTAGATTTCTGATGCTCTCTGTGGTGTCTTCAGTCTGTATGATCAGGCCTTGAGCAGATTTTGACTGATTCCACTGAAATTCATCAGAAACTGGCAGGAACAGGTCCAGATGTCCTTCATTTCTGCATTGCTTTTTCAATTGCTCTGTTGTCATGCAATTTGACCTTCTAGTATGAAATACCTTGTATGACTGTACTTTTAGAATTCTCAAAAAAACTTAAGCCTTGCTTGTTTTTTCTAGGTAAATAGATGAACACATGCACTGCAGCGCAGGAACTCTTGAACACCCAGGATGCACAAAGCTGCGAAGACCTTTGTCCTATAAAGTCCAACTTCCTTCTAAAGATCTCAGCGGATCATTTTCCTGTGAACTCCAGCACTTTACTCATCAATGATTTAGCATGGTTTCAGATGTTTCTGTAGAACACAATGTTTCGCTTCAGCTGCTCAACGCTGGCTTACCAATTTCAGAATCATCTTTCATTTAAAAGTAAGTGTTCTGAACGTTCTCTTTCTTCTTGTTCATTACATTTCTGTTTTTTTATGTTCCATCTGTATCAGCAGGGAGTGAATGTACATTTCAGTGAGTGTTGTGCTGATGTTCTCTTCATTGTTCTTTCAGTGAGAATATCCTGAAGCACTGTGGCTGTGATCCAGCAGAACACAGGAATGTGGCACATGATGTAGAGATCACAAAGACGTCTTAATGTGGGGAGATGATTCTGGAGTGACAGACTCTCATCTGTGAATCTCTCATACTCTCCTTCCTGTTGGTCAGTGAATCCTCTTTCACCTCTGTGAACAAACTCTACATACTGAGGAGGGATCTGATCATTGCTGCTGGTCGTGATGTGACCCAGATAAGAGTTGATGGAAGGCAGTTACCTTGACTCAGACTTGTGTTATACATCAACAGATGATCTTTCCTCAACAGTGTTCATTGTATCACTTTCAAAATTCAAAGGCAGTCGACTCTCATCAAGTCCATCAAATATAAACACATGTTTATAATTTTGATTTCTCCAGGTCCTTCAATTCAGGATAAAATTTCAGTGAAACTCATGACTGACTTCTCTCTTTAATCACATTGATCTCTGAATGGGTCATTACAGCTCATATCCTGATTGTGCTCTTCGGCTCATCCAGGATGAACTTAGCATGACACAGCTTTTCCAATGCCAGCGACTTCTAATACAATCTTTTAACTCATTGTTTTTCTCAGTTCAGTAAATATATCATTGCATCGATTGTTTTGTTCAGCGTTTTTTTGCTCTTGGAAGCATCACACCAGAATCTCATGTTCCTGATTTACATCTTATCTTCAGGATGAAATAGATCTGTGTAAACAGCTTTCAGATCTGTGTCAGTTTCTTTGTTGCCCTCAAAATGTATTTTGTCTTCATCTTCATGTTGTTTTTGGTGAGTTTTCAAGACATTTGGAGCTTCACAATAAAAAAGAGACAAAAACACTAAACAAATTTGTCATATTTTCATATCAGCAATGATTACTATTATTTCAGAACTGATTCAGACAGATTAAATTCATAATTAACAATTTTCAGTTTTACACTTTTGGAATGTTCATGCTCTTTTCCAGATCACTTCATTGATTGAGATCTTTTATGCCATGAGATCAGTCTCTACTCAAAACTGATGAATGGTTTCACATGATCTAGCACATCAACAGAATGTGTGTTTAAACTTGCTTTAATTAACCTTTAGCACAAAGTGGACCGTAATCATGTCTCTTTTGGTTAACTTTACAAAGCTCCAATTATACTATTAGATGTTTGCTTTAGACCATTGTAAGTTGAGGAACTATTAAAGGCAATTTCAAATATCTGTATGAAATCTGCTCTCGTGTGATTTATTATTTGCATTCATGGGCATTGATAAGGATATATATGAATTTATAGTATATGTCAGAATTACTCTAACAGGACAGATGTCTTCTATGTTGTCCTCAGTCTGAGCTGGTGAGAAAAGAGAGAATCACTCACTAGAAACATTAATCTCAGTAGCATCACATCAGTAAAGGAAGAGGAAAAGAGGTCAAACTTCTCTACACTGTTAAATATTTAATCACGTTACAGACACAGTAAATAATGTTACTTCACTTGTGTTCATATTTGCAAATCATTCAGCCAGTAGATCATTTTGGTCTATCTTTCTTAGAGATGTCTACTGTGATCTTCAGCAGCTTCTTCTGGTCCAAAACACATAACCATCTTATCTTACTGTGTCTAATACATCTGCCTTCCATTTCAGACTTTGATATAGGCTTATGATGTCCATTCTTTAACTACCAATGAAAATCTCCTTTAGTTCAGCTTCTTCAGATCCTTCAGTAAGTCCACAAGAGCTCTTTAACGGACGCCAATGGCCCTTCACCACCTTGCCTGCAGGTCAAGAAAAAGAAAATACATTTGAAGTATTTCAACTTTAACATGTGACCTAAGAACCCAAATGTATGATGTTTTTAAAATCTGTAAATCCTTTAACAGCATTCTAGAGTCAGCATAAATATGACCTAAAACAACTTAAATAGTAGACCTTTTAAACATAGTCTGTTAATAATTCTAATATAGATTGATTGACTTCTGTCCATTGACATTTATATTGAATAAATTAAAG
This sequence comes from Puntigrus tetrazona, assembly GCF_018831695.1. Lineage (NCBI taxonomy): Eukaryota > Metazoa > Chordata > Actinopteri > Cypriniformes > Cyprinidae > Puntigrus > Puntigrus tetrazona. Next base: position 21,354,315 of record NC_056702.1, on the reverse strand, counting down.
CACAAAGCTTCTTTTCATGATATGGAATAATGGGGTGCATGCATAAATATTCTACATTTCAGCCACAATTTTTTTAAAGGTGAACTCTTATCTATAATGTAGGTTAATGGTTTGTGGAATCTCAGTAAAATATGAGTTGGGGAAGATCCAGGTGTAATTATATATAAAGATCAGAAAAAGAGATCAAAGCTTCCATTTTGAACTCCAACCTCAGATAAACGTGTGCAGATTCTTCTCTTCGTCCTAGAACTGTAGCGTTCCACACTCCTGAGCTTACAGCTTTACAAATAAGTTAAAGCAGTTTTTTAGAGAAGAACGCATGTACAGACATCCATTCTCACATTCACTTGCTCTGTTCAAAGTAACTGGAATGGAATAATTTTGGTAGACTTATGAGTATAATCTCTTTTTCCTCAGTTTTATTAGTATACATTTGTCATTGAAACTCACATCAATATAAAACTTCGCTAATGACTAGATTTATTTTGATTAGATTCTTTTTTTTTTAAATCAGTGGTCAGGATTAAAGGATTGATTTCAATTTCAAAGCAACAATTTTACTTGAAATATATTATTAACTGTACTTTACTTCCGTATTGTGACATACTTCCAAAAGAAAGGGAATATTGAATGAGAAAAACAGAGGGCGTGGCTTGTTTGGAGGGGGCTGAGAATCAGTAGATCTAGTTCTGAATGAACTTCTAGAAGGTTTGCATCATTCTGGGCCGAGGAATTTGGGGTTATTTGTGCGAGTAATGTGCGTTAACACGACAGGTGTTTTATTTTGTCACTGTACTGTAAATGAATTTATCATAAACACAGGGATAACTGAATCAAATGTAAAATAACTGTAAATAATCTAATGATAGCAAACTCCCCTGAACTGCTTCTCGTGGCGTGAGAAATGTGGGCTCCTGTCAGGATCTGTCGTCAGAAAAGTTCGTAATTCGTTCGAGACTGTTATATTCACCGAATATAAGGCTCAAAAGCGTTTCGTGACGACTTTGGTTTTGTTTTGTGTTATTATTTGTGCGTGCATCTATTGCTCTTGATCCCATGAGTCAACACTTCACATGTCAGTGTGGTTGACCTAGCGGCCATAGAGACAGTTATATTCAGGTGTCTTGTGAAGTAACCAAATCCTCTGGGGCGTGAGGGACTGAGGAGAGTCGCGTGCTCTGTCGCTGGAAGTGGATCGTCGCGTCTATCTCGTGTTCTGACGGATCGTGACAGGACGTGAGAACATAAGATGGTTCTACTACTTTCATTATTCTATTTCTTAGTATGCTCTTAACTCTTTGGGTGAGGAAACTATCGATGAGCAGCTTCATGCTCTCTGTGTCTGTATGGTGAAATCTACAATAGAATAATTCAATAAAAGAAGCTGTATTTCTACTTTTCATTAACGTCCTGATATGTGCAACATGATGTTTCTCAATGTTTTAAAATACACCATACCAAATAACAGTTTTAGAGTGTTTTAGCACACTTTTTAAAGCATTTTTATGCTATATGAACATAGTTTATTTGATATAAATAGCCCCCAACCAGCCATTATTGAGATCCAGATTTTAAAATACTTTTATCTATGTTGTAAAACAATTGATTGTTTAATAGTTATTGTTGCCATGATGGACAAAGCGTAAAAATGCCTCCAGAATAAACACATGAATAGTAAGAATCTTTACTAGTTTGCCTCATCAAACCCCCATCATTTTCAGATTTGCATAAGTTTGCCTTATTTATTTAGTTGATACCTTTTATTAGCAAACTACATTTGGGATGTATTTACAGATTTATCAGAAGAAGAAGAGACCACACAGAATATTGTATTCTTTTATTTGATAAAGTATTTATAAGATACACAGTACACATGGTATTGTATTCCACTTTATTGAATAGTAGAAAGACCACCATAGCATCATGTTTAAAAGTAGTTTTATTGAGAAAAGACAGTAGGAATTATGATATACTTAGCATTTAGTTAAAGAAGTATAGCCAGAGATAAAATATGTATTAAGTAAAACAGTTTCTTCTTCTGACTCTCTTTTCTTTGTGAAGCAGCGGCCAGTGTAGCAGCCATGCGACACTTCTGGATCTTGAGGCTATCTCTGTGCTGCATTACCATGAAAGCATGCATTTCTTTTTATATCTAACAGACTCTATTTAGGATTTAGAAGAACAAAAAAATAGATGATTTAGTATATAAATAACATTTTTACAAATTTAATTTAAGAAAATTTAATAAAAGAGGAAACAATTTTTGGCCTTGAGGCCTTGTCAGTCCTGAGAAAAGAAAAAAAAAAAAACAACACGAACAATATATTGTAATACTCTAAATGCTGTTGCAAAAAAATGAAAAAACCAAAGCTAAACCATTTTGTCCTAAAAACAGACACTTGTCCTAAAACTGCTCCTTAAATTTTAAATGCTCATCAGACACTCACCATGTGAAAGAACAAGATCTATTTAAAGCTCAGTCTCTAAGAGAAAGTGAGCCATACAGCAAGACAACAAAAGAGCAGGTTAAAGAAGAGGTGGAAGGAGCTGGAAACAAGCAGTTCAATTGAGGAAACCCACCAACATCACAGAGTTGAAGTGGTTATGTAATGAGGAACAATTAGAAAGTCCTACAAGATGAACAAGATGTGAAACTTGCAAATAAGGATACATCAGATGCTGAAAACAATTTCTTTGTCTATGTTCAGGGAGAATTTTTAGGATTTTAGGTCATATTTATGCAGAAATAAAAAAATTGTAAATTGTAAAGGCTTTCCTGTAGTTTTAAAATGTCATATTTGAGCTCACTTTAGATCTTTTCTCTTTCTAATGATGCAGTGCATTGAGTTGATGAAGAGCGATGGCGTCTGTTAAAAAGCTGCTCTTGGACCAACTGATGGAGCTGGCAGAAGATAGATAGTTGAAGAATTTTCATTGGCATTTAGTGAGAATTTTATCAAAAGAAGTCTGAATTGGAAGAAATGCAGATAGACGTAGACACAGTAGATAAGATGGTGATGTATTTTTGGACCAGAAGAAGCTGTGAAAGGTCATGGTAGGCGTCTGAGAAAGATAAACCAAAATGATCTGGCTGAACAGTTGCAGAGAATGAACACAAGCAAGGTAACATTTAATTTACTGTGACTGTATAGCATGTGATTAAATATTTAACAGTGTGAAGGTTTTAATTAAAGCTCTTTTCCTCTTTGCTCTGCTGATGTGAGAGATAAATGTCTGAGATAAATGTTTCCCAGTGAGTGATTCTCTTTTTTCTCTTTCCCAGCTCAGACTGAGGACAATATGAAGACATCTGTCCCTGTTAGAGAGTAATTCACAACATATCACATATAATCCATATATCATATCACTGCCTGTGAATGGAAATAAGAAATCACATCAGAGGCAGATTTCATACAGATATATAGAAGTGTCCCCAGTGATACCCAGCCTACAATGGTCTGAAAGCCTTGCTTAAAGCATCTTATAATGTATTTGAATTCAATTAAAGTTAACCAAAAGGTGGCACTGTCACAAAATAGATTCAGTATCACCGAGACATGATTCACGTCACACATGCTAAGGTTATTTAAAGCAAGTTTAAACACACATTCTGTTTGATGTGCTAGATCATGTGAAAACGTTCATCAGTTTTGAGTGAGACTGATCTCATGGCATAAAGATCTCAATCAATAAGTGATCTGGAAAGAGCATAGACATTCAGATATTGTAAAACTGAAAATTGTTAAATATGAATTTAATCTGTCTGAATCAGTTACTAATAATAACAAATTATGCTGAAAATATGACAAATATGTTTAGTGTTTTTTGTCTCTTACTTTTTATTGTGAGCTGCTGCAAAATGTCTTGAAAACTCACAAAAACAACATGAAGATGAAGGTAAAATACATTTTTGAGGGCAACAAAGAAACTGGCACAGATCTGCAAGCTGTTTACACAGATCTGTTCATCACAGAGGGGAGATGAAAGATGTAAATCAGGAACATGAGATTCTGAAGATTGATGATGCTTTCCTAAGAACAAAAAACACTGAACAAAACAATCAAATGCAATGATATATTTACTGAACTGAGGAAAAACAATGAGTTAAAGATTGTGTTGACCAAAGGAGTCGCTGGCATTGGGAAAACTGTGTCTGTGCACAAGTTCATCCTGGACTGGGCTTCGAAGAAGGAGAATCTAATCAGGATATAGACTGTGTGTTCCTGCTTCCATTCAGAGAGATCAATGTGATTAAAGAGAGAGAGGTCAGTCTCCATGAGTTTCTGCTGAAATTTAATCCTGAATTGAAGGAACTGGAGAAATCAAAGTTTTATACAGAATATAAACTTGTGTTTATATTTGATGGACTTGATGAGAGTCGACTGCCTTTGAATTTTGAAAGTGATACAATGAACACTGTTGAGGAAAGATCATCTGTAGATGTGCTCTTTACAAAGTCTGGTCAAAGGTAAACTGCTTCCATCAGCTCTGGTCTGGGTCACATCACGACCAGCAGCAGCCAATCAGATCCCTCCTCCTCAGTATGTAGGATTGTTCACAGAGGTGAAAGGATTCACTGACCAACAGAAGGAGAGTACTCCAGAAAGAAATTCAAAGATCAGAGTGTGTCCTCCAGAATCATCTCACACATTAAGACGTCTTGTAGTCTCTACATCATGTGCCACATTCCTGTGTTCTGCTGGATCACAGCCACAGTACTTCAGGATATTCTCACTGAGAACAATGAAGAGAACATCAGCACAACACTCACTGAAATGTACATTCACTTCCTGAGGATACAGATGAACATGAAGAGTCAGAAATATGGCAAACAACAAGGAGAATGTTCAGAGCACTTACTTTAAATAGAAAGATGATTCTGAAGTTAGCAAGCTTAGCGTTTGAACAGCTGAAGCAGGAAAACATTGTGTTCTATGAGAAAGATCTGAAAGCATGTGGTATTGATGTGAGTAAAGATGCTGAGTTCACAGGAATGATCGCTGAGATCTTTAAGAGGAAGTTGGACTTTATAAGACAAAGGTCTTCTGCTTTGTGCATCTGGGTGTTCAAGAGTTCCTGCTGCAGTGCATGTGTTCATCTGTTACCTGAAAAACAAGCAGCAAAAAGGGCTTACGTTTTTCTTTGAGGATTCACAAACTACAGTCATACAAAATCTTACATTTCCTTTTAGAAAGGTCAAATTGCATGACTTAACAGAGAGAGCAATTGAAAAAGCAATGCAGAGTAAGAGGGCATCTGGACCTGTTCCTGCGGTTTCTGATGGGAATTTCAGTGGAATCCAGTCAAAATCTGCTCAAAGGCCTGATCACACAGACTCGAAGACAACCACAGAGAGCATCAGAAATCTAAGTAACACATTAAAGAATTACAAACAACAGGACATCTCAGATGAAACTTCAGTCAACCTGTTCTACTGCTTACTTGAGCTCAAAGATCATTCATTATATGAGGAGATCCAGAGTTACTCTCAGTTCAGATGAACATCCAGGAAGAGATCTCTCATCTTCAATGTGTACAATGCTGACCCACATACTACTGATGTCAGAGAAGGTGCTGGATGAGTTCAACCCAAAGAGGTTCACATCAAAACTAGCAGACTACAAGAGACTCATTCCAGCTGTGAGATGCTGCAGAAAAGCTCTGTGAGTATTTCACTGGATACTGTTTAATTAGACGTTTTGTTCTGCATCACTAAACAATGAAATGTAAATGCTATGAAATATTTTCCTGATTATGAAGAGAACAATAAGTTATTGCAGAAAAACTGAACATCAGTAGATAATCAGCCTGAAACATTCTATTTTGGCAGATTTGACAACTGTGGTTTTGATGAAACATGCTGTGAAACAGTGTCTTTTGCTTTACGATCATCAAACCATCTGACAGAACTGAACCTGAGTAATAATCAACTGAAAGATTCAGGAGTGAAGTTGCTTTCTGATGGACTGAAGAATTCACACTGTCGACCGAACATACTGAGGTTTGACATCCACATTCACTGAATCACTTATGTTCAAACATGTGGATAAATAGGTGTTTTATAATTATAGCTAGCAGATATTTTATTTCTCCTGTCTATATTGTAATATGAATGAATCAGTGTCATTTTCTCTAAGAACACAAAGCTGGCAATGTCTACTCAAAAAACCTGATAAGAATTTTGTAATGCAGTGATCAAGTTATAAGAATTAAATGATACCTAAAATTCCTTTAATGACTTCTTTTAACAGTTTATTAGAAATAATTAAACATGAACATTTTTAAACAAAGTAATCTTAATCGTATGATGTTTATGTCAAGAGCAAGCTCGCATGCAATTTTCATATTGTTATTATTCGCTAAGAATTATGGTGAGTTTTTAATGCCATTTTCACATACCCCTGCACAGGCCTCGGAAAGAGCACAGGTGCGTTACCTATTATCAGCTGTTTTTATTTATTTTACATCTAATGTAAAACGCTTTCCTTTCCATTTTTGGAAGAGGGTATGGAACCAAGTTTGGAACCAAACTATAGCCAGAGTTAAACAAACTTTTAGCACTTTTTAACACAAATTAAATAGCATAATTCTGTCAAAATGAAATGCATACAAATACTTGGTAGGTCATGTTGTTAATGTACATCAGTTAGCATTAGTGGTAGGCTTACAGACTTACAGACAGGACAGGATACAAATTCACTGTTTCTATGGGAAATCCCTAAAAGTGTGCTTAATGTGTTTGTAAAAAAGGAATCAATGTCCAGGAATACTTAATTAAACCATAAAGAAATTATCTATTTAACGTATGTTTCAGAAAACCTGAAAATGTCAATCTATGGTTAATAAATTACCAACAAAGCATTATCTATAATGTATGTTGTATTTAAACGGTTAGTTCACCCAAAAATGAACATTAGCACACGTTTTACCTGCCTTGAAGCATCATAGGTTCGCTTCTTTCAGACGAATCCAATTGAATCAAGTTGTTCTGGTCTCTCCAAGTCTTTCCATGATATTTATCAGGTGGTAGTTTTTAACATTTCAGATAACGTGAAATAAAGTGCTCAGATTCATAATAAAACATCCTTCAAATGGCACTGAGGGGTTGAATAAAAAGGTCCCCTGAAGTGAATCCATGCATTTTTGTAAGATATTTTAAACAAAATAAAGACTTTTCTCTCACTGCTGACTGATGTAACCAGAAGACGTGTAGGCAGATTATACGTGTTATGCACGTGTATCTGGTAAATGTAGTGAACACAGGAAAAGTTTCCTTAATTCAGCAAAGGAAAACCAGTCTCCTCCTGTGACATTTTTCTTTACATATCCTTAGTTTGTCTTCTAATTTGTGACCTGTGTTGTCATGAACCGTGCCTCTGTGGCTCTCTCCGACAGCTACTTCTCTCCTGAGTATTAACTCTACAAACTACAGTTCCCATCATGCCTTGTCTGATTACCTGCCCAGGTGCTCCTCATTATCCCTACTTTTTAAACGCTGTTCACATTCCCCTCACTGAAGTCTTATTCTTCCTAAGATGATATTTTTGAGCATTCTAACCCCTCTGCTGACTACTTGTACCAATCCTTTGACTGCCAACTGTTTCTATGATTGTTTGCTTCCCGCCTATCAACCCCTGTTTGGACTCTCTGACCATTGCCTGGTGTCGGTTATGACGCTGTCTTTACAGAGACAGAGACAATCAATGGTGAACCCACCTCTTTATATAAAATCTAATAATGTGTTAACTATAGTTTATTTACTATTAACTATATTAGTTGTGAAAAAATCATAAGTGCCTTGTTATTGTATTGTTGTTAGTACAAGTTTTATTCAGTACAAACATGCATTCCAGATTATGAATTATATAGCCTATCCGATCAATTCACATTAATATGACAATTTTCTTCACAGGCTGTGTGGGTGTCATCTCACTGCTCAGTCCTGTGAAAGTTTATCTTCAACTCTACAATCATCAAACCATCTTACAGAGCTAAACCTGAGTGACAACCACCTGCAGGATTCAGGAGTGAAGCTGCTTTCTGATGGACTGAAGAATTCACTCTGTCGACTGAACATACTGAGGTTTGACATCCACATTCACTGAATCACTATGTTCAAATATGTGGATAAATAGGTATTTCACACATATAGCTGTAGCACCCCCTCTCTTTCTGGTGTAGAAATTTCTAAGGGGCTGCTCTTGGTTCATAAACAAAATACCTTGTGATGTTGATTAAGGCCTCTCTCTGATTATACCTATTATATCCTTTATAGAGACAATAATTTCTAAAAAACAAAATAAGATGGTTTACTTAATACAAAAGATAGTAATTTAATGAAAATAGAAATCTGAAACAGTAAAGAAAAGTCTAGCAAGGTACTTCAGTTAAGAAAAGTACTTTATAAATCCCAATTTCGCTAAACCACATATCTCCCTCCTCTTTTAGGTTATGGGAGTGCAGACAAGGTACTGGGTAAATAAATCAAAGATAATTTCAATACAATTTAAACAGCAACAACAGTAGGCCCACAAAATCACACACACACACACACCTCCTCCACGCTGCAGGCCTGTGTCGTGGCTAGTGTGCGCTGAGGTCTTGAAAAACTGAAACTGGCCACTTCACTGGAGTGAGCAAACTAACAAACAAAACACAGTACCCCTTCTTCCCGCCTTCGGATCGCGATCTCTGAATGTTCCTGGTCCCCGCCAAAGCGCTTGATCGTCCCACGATGCCGGAGGAACACCCACGCGTTTCCGTAGTTGGGTGCGCTATCCGGGGAATAAAAGAAAAAGTCCTGCGATCTTGAGATCCAACGGAAGAAAAGTCTCACAACGGTACCACGACGACAGCGATCGTGTGAGTGTTTCGACACACAAACACTTTTTACAGCTGATGCACTAGCGGTCGATGCGGCAATGTCCGTAAGCTTGTTCTTGAAAAAACTCAGATAAACTCGACGTTAACCCATATTGTGGGCTAACTGTATGTTAACAATTAATACAAAAACGGAAACAAAAACACACTGTTACCAACAATTGAACGAAAAGCCCAATTTTTTATCTAATTCTCGAAGTTCGCTCTACTCACGACTCTCCTTTTTCTCTTCCCTATTAACCAATCGGATTACTCTGACCTACTTTGGAGCGTGTTTAAACTACAGGATATCTAATCACTACAAACGAACAAGTTAGATTGTATGCACCACGTTTTCCCCTGTTCATTTCTAACTAACTTTTACGCTACATAACGTAATGATATGCAGAAGGGTAACTTAAAAAAGAAAAGGAAAAGAGTACACATTACAAATACAAATTTAAACAAACTGAATAAAATACATACTTAAACCCTATCAGTGAAATGATTTATTTTTCTATAGGTTTACATAGCTAGCTAGAAGTGTTCCAGTTACTTAGTATGAAATAATACATAAAATTCCTTAATGACTTCTTTTAACAGTTTGTTCAAAATGGGTTCATGTCTACTTAAAACATTACTTACAGACTTAATACATTTTATTTTCACTTCCTGATACAGGCCAGGAGGCCAAGAGGGCCCTTTCAATAGGTTAACATGAAAAATTTGATTGGTAACTTTACAAAACAAACCAGACAGGCAGGAAAAACCAACAATCAAAAGCCACCAAAATGGACAATACGACAGCTAATAAAGAGAAAGATGGGCCCATTACAAATTAAGAAATCAACAAAAGAAGTCAAATCAAAAAGATAAACAAGACAAAAAAAGAAACACTAAATTATCCCCAAAGAACCCAAACCATAAATAGACAACTAAATATAATAAAATCAGCAATGGTTCTCCTGAGAGACCATCTCTCCAAATGGTATGTCCAGGAAGAACCATTCCCCTTAAATTCTCAGTTTTCCGCCTGGACACTAATTTTTCGTCACACCAGGAAGCTGCAGTGCTTGGGCCTGACAGTCATCGCCACACACCACCACAGCAGATACAACACAACTAATTTGTGTGCACTCCAAATCAGTAACGATGTATATTATGTGTTATAAATGACATGTATTGTTTGTGTGATTAACAAATGCAGCTGACAAGAAACAGTTAAACTAAACTTAACCATAAACAAATAAACATGATTTACAAAAGTGTGTTGTGTGTGTGAAGGTGATACAGGCATATTACCACTCATTTGTGGCCACCATTTGGGCCGTCACACCTACTATCAGCTGTTTTCATTTATTTACTGCAAATTTAGTGTTTTGCATTTACTGCAAAACACTAAAAAACTAAACTATGGCCAGAGTTACACAAACTTTTTATCACAAATGTTTAGCACTCTTCATCACAAACAAATTAAATGGCACAATGCTGTCAAAATGAAACCTACAAATACTTGCTTAGGTCATGTTGTCTCCCCAAGTACATCAGTTAGGATTAGGGGTAGGTTTAAAGTCTTAAACGGGACAGGATATACAGTCTATACAGTACAAATTTACTGTTTCTGTGGGAATCCTATTAAACATGGAAAATGTGTGCCTATTTGTAATACTTTTAAGGAACACTGAATATGAATCCAATCAATGTCCAATAAAGGAGCACTTAAAGCATGAAGGAATTATGACTCAATGTATGACATTTTCAGGTTTTCTGAAACAATCTAACCTCAAAGGGCTCTAGGATGTTGAATAAAGGTTCCAGTCGATTCCAGTTGTCCTGGTTCTGTAGTGAGTCCATGCAGTTTTGTAAGATAAATATCTATATTTATACACCAATAAACACTTTTTTCTCACTGCTGAGGTAACCAGAAGACGTGGTAGGCAGATGACGATGTGTCTCTGGGGAAAGGAACAAAGGAAAAGTTTCCTTAATTCAGCAATTAAAGCCAGTCTGCTCTTCGCTTATATCAAAATCCTGTGACATTTTTCTTCTTTTCTTCACAAATCCTTGGTTTGTCTTCTGATTTGTGACCAGTGATTTTTATTTATTTATTTATTTTTTTTTTACAGCCTTTTTTTTTTTTTTTTGGTTATTATATATATAAAATATTGCTATTTATCTCACAAAAATCTCATGGATTCACTTTCTTATTCACCCCAGGTGTCATGTGGGGAACATTTTATTACATTTAAACACACTTTATGTAAATATATTTTAATCAATCAATCAATCAATCATTTTTATTTATTTTAGAGTGTTAAAAGGAACCACCCGCCAACTGCAAGGATAAAGCTTAGAAATGCCAGGGCAATTTTTTGTGTAACTGTCTAAAAAAAGAAAGTCACATACACTTAACACCTAAACACCTCACTTTAATTTTTCATTTTGAACCATTTAAGCATGTTAAATTGCAGAGACAATTAGTGATGAACCCACCTCTTGTGTATAGTCTAGTAATGTGTAAACCACAGTATATATACTACTAATGAACTATATTACTTTTTGAAATAATTAAGAAGTGCATTGTTAATGTATTGTTATTATAAAGTGTAATTTTGTACAAACATGCATTCTAGATTATGAACTATGTAGCCTAATAAATTCACATCAATATGTCAATTTTCTTCTTTTCACAGGCTGTGTGGGTGTCATCTCACTGCTCTGTCCTGTGAAAGTTTATCTTCAACTTTACAATCATCAAACTCTGTCCTGAGAGAGCTGCACCTGAGTAACAATGACCTGCAGGATTCAGGAGTGCTGGTTCTTTTGGATGGAATGAAGAGTCCAAACTCTAAGCTGGAGATACTGAGGTTTGAGTTTGAAACACTTCATTATTTATTTATTATTTTAAAAATCCAAATATTAAAGTTAATTTTGTTTGCAATTACTGTATTCATATTATTTAGATTTTCCACATGTAATCTCACTGCACAGTCTTTGTGAGTTTGTCTTCAGTTTTACAATCCTCAAACTCTGTCCTGAAAGAACTGGACCTGAGCAACAATGATCTGCAGGATTCTGGAGTGAACTTCTTTCTGATGGACTCAATAGTCCAATGTCTAAGCTGGAGATACTAAGGCATGAGTTTGGAATACTTCATTATATATTCATTAAAAAAATCCCAATGTTGAGTTTAATTCTGTATGTAACTTCTGTGTTCATCTTGTTCAGATTTTCCACATGTAATCTCACTGCACAGTCTTGTGGGAGTTTGTCTTCAGTTTTACAATCCTCAAACTCTGTCCTGAGAGAACTGGATCTGAGCAACAATGATCTGCAGGATTCAGGAGTGAAGCTTCTCTCTGATGGACTGAAGAGTCAAATCTCTAAACTGGAGATACTAAGGCATGAGTTTGAAATACTTTATTTATTCATAAAAAATCCCAATGTTGAGATTAATTCTGTATGCAGCTACTATGTTCATGTTGTTTAGATTTTCTACATGTAATCTCACTGCACAGTGTGCAATATCACAGTTGATATAATATCGTAATTGTTGTTTTAATGATGGGAGATTTGACATTATCAGTATTCTTAAAAACACCTTCAAAGCGCATGCTTATATTGTCTGAAGTCTAGACTAGAGCATGTGCACATTTAGAGTGCTTTGTTTTTCTGCATGATTCAGTCTAATGAAATACATTTAGAATGATCACAAATTGAAGGCATGCATGCAGAACTTTATATAGTTAAATATTGTGATGTAACAATTTAGTTCACTGAAGTTGAGCATAGTGAGAACTCGTGCAATTGTATTTACAGAAACATATTTTAAAATCCAAAGAAAGACTTGAACATGAACAGGATAGACTCACCAACAGCACGTTCCTGATAGCACACGTACATCTCAAAGACTTACATCTGCAAGACATATTTTTTACTGTGTTTGCTAATCTACAATACGTCTATAAGACGTCTCTTTTTAGATGTCAAATAGACATCTATTAGATGTCTGTAAAATATTTATGGTTTAGTATGTAAATCTGATGCCTGAAAGACTTCTGTAGACAGCAGATACTTTCCAGATCAAGAGATCTTGCAGCACGTACATGTGCTATCTGGGTTACAACATCATCATCAACAAGAAACAAAGCCTGAAACATGACAGAATCAACCAATCAAAACATGACTCAATAAACAAGAGAACCAATAGCAGGAATACACAAGGGCAAGGGAAGCATGACACAGAGACCATGACTACATGAACGAGAAACACAAATAAAACCCAAAATCCACATTACATATGATGATGAATGTAATATTTTTTTAGTAAGAATTCAAGAAACTTCTTAATTACAAACACAGCCACAGCACTTATGATTTATGCTATAACTTATGCCAGTTTTAAAAGAAATGTGAAATCCAGTTAAGGCCTCTGTTAATGATTTGTGTCTCCCTTTCAAGTGGGAAATTGTGCGTGAAAAGAAAAACTTGACAATAATAGAAAACAGACACACACACAAACACACTCTTATTGTAATGATGTCGAGGCGGAAATGTTTGCAGGGTTTGACAAATACCATAGACAGGAATCAGGGTCCATGGCAAAAACTGTTCTCTACTGCAATAATTTCTCAAGTAGCGGCCGATCTCCTGATTAAGCCTTTCCACTTGTCCGTTAGACTGAGGGTGGTATCCTGAGGTGAGGCTCACATTTATATCAAGGTGATTGCAGAAGGCTTTCCAGATTTGAGAAGTGAACTGAGGACCTCGGTCACTGACAATGTCTCCTGGGATACCGTACATTCTGCAAAAAGACATAGTGGAATAGGGCTAATGCAGTTTCCATGTCAGTAGGGTGTCCTTTAGGGGGTACTAAGTGGCATGATTTGGAGAACTGATCAATGATTACCAGAATCGTGGTATAGTGATCTGATGGTGGTAGGTCAGTTAAGAAATCTATGCAGATGTGGGACCATGGTCGTGGACCATTGTGGAATGGGCAGGGGCTTAAGAAGACCAGAAGGTAGTTCTTTGGGGGTCTTGGACTGAGCGCAAACCTGGCAGGACTTCACATAATTCATGACTTCTTGCGCAGGCCACATGGCAGGCCACCAGAAGGAGTTTTGTGTTAACCAGAGAGTGCGTGTGATTCCTGGATGACCGGCTGCAAGGGATATGTGGACCCACTGACCCAGTGCCTCCATTCCTCCAGAGCTGCTTTAATCAACAGAAGTTTGTTTGCCACATCATAATTGTGTTCCACTGTGGATAGCTTCCTGAAGAAGGCACAAGGGTGCAGCTTGCCTGTTATCTCACATATCTGGGAAAGTACTGCTCTGATTACACAGTCCTCTGAAGCATCCACCTCTACCACGAATGGGGAATTAGGATTGGGGTGTTTCAAGATAGGGGCATAGGTAAATCGTTCCTTCAGGTCGTTAAAGGCTTGGCTGGCTTCCTTGGTCCACTTGAGTTTTTCGGTTTACCATTTAATAATGACATTAGTGGTGACGCTACAGTACTATAGTTGTGGATGAAGTGATTGGTAGCTCTTTGATTGTTGTTGGTTGTGGCCAGTCGATAACAGCCTGGACCTTTCTTTCATCCATTCTTAGTCCATGGTGACTTGTATTATACCCCAGGAAGGAGGTTTGCTGCACATGAAATTCACATTTTTCAGCTTTGACATAGAGCTGATTCTCTAAGAGTCTGGTTTGTAAGGTTTGTATGTGATTGACATGGTCTGATTCAGATTTGGAGTATATCAGAATGTCGTTGATATAGGCCACTACATAACAGTCAATAATGTCCTTAAAAATCTCATTGATAAAAGACTGGAAGACGGCTGGTGCATTGGATAGGCCATACGGCATCACCTGATATTCGTAGTGCCCCCTGCTGGTGAGAAACAGTTTTCCACTTTTCGCCCTCCTTTTATATGGATGAGGTTATATGCACTTCTGAGGTCTAACTTGGTAAAGATGGTTGCTTCTCTTAATTGCTCAAGTGCAGATGGTACAAGTGGAAGTGCAGCTGGTGCGATACTTGATGGTCACATTATTTAACCCTCTATAGTCTATGCAAGGTCTCAATCCAGCATCCTCCTTCTCAACAAAGAAAAACCAAGATGCTGGGTGAGGTGAGGTAGAGGGACGAATGAAGCTGGACTGCAGAGCCTCTTCTATATATTCCTCCATTACCCGGCTTTCAATTCTGGATAGTGGATAAACTTTGCTCTGTGGGGGTATGGCTTTAGGTTAGAGGTCTATTGCACAATCCCATGGTCGATGAGGGGGTAACTGCATTGCCTTGGTTTTACTGAACATGTCTAGGATGTCATGATAGCAGGAGGGAATGTTTTTGGGCTGTTACGTGGCAGGGCTCTCAATAGAGGTAGTCATTCAGATGGTAAAATTACGAGGAAACGGCAATCTTGGCAGAAGGCGGACCAGTCTGTCAGTTCACCATGATACCAAGAGATATTGGGGTTATGGATTGAAAGCCAGGGATACCCAAGAATGACCTCGTGCTTAGGTGAGTCGACTATGTATAGCGTGATGGAGTTCTCTGAGTAATACCGGGCCGATGAGGGAACAATTGATGGCTTTGATTTAAATATGCGGGTTACAAGGTTGTGTGGGAATGTTGAATTTGGAGACGAGTTTCTAATCAATCAGGTTGAGTGCTGCCCCAGAATCAATCATGGCTGTCAGGTCAAGAGATAAATCAGAACATCGAAGGTTAAAAGGTAATTTTGATTTTGTTAATGAGTAAGGAAAAGATTCACCCGGGGTACGGGCTGAGACTTGTGGGGACAACCTGTGCTACGATGGCCTGTTCCACCTCAATAAAAGCACAGGTTATGTAAACGACGCCTCTCTCTCTTTCTCTCTCTCTCTCTTTCTGATAATGGGGAGGTATTTAACTGCATGGGTTCCTCAGGGATGAATTCTGGTGGGGAAAGTGGAAGCGGATTCATGGCGGGGGCTTTTGCATCAGATTATTGATCTTAATGGTAATAGTGACAAAATCTGAAAAGGATATGGATGTTCAAAAACATCTCTAATTTGTTGCGTGAAATAATCCATGGAAAATTGAAATTGTGCATCCGAAATTTATCAGGCAGAGCAAATCTTAGTCAGTACTCCAGTGACGGCTCCTCTGTGTCATGGCATTACACATATACACACAAAATGCATTGGTTTGGTTTTAACAATATGGAAAAACTTAAAAACAATTAGAATTAAGTTTTTTTATATAAAAGCTATATTAGAATCTAGTGTCTAAAACATGGAATTATTAATATTGAGCAATTGAGCAATAGAATTATTTTCAACATTTTAGGTGTTTGTTCACTTTTGACCGTGAATAACAAAAAGTGGGCCTCCCAATGAATGTAGTATGTGAGACTCATGTCCCGAGGACATTGTGATTTTTTGTAATGATCAAAAGATGGATGTTTTAGGAAAAAAAAAAAAAAAAAAATATATATATATATATATATATATATATATATATATATATATATATATATATATATAAATAAAATAATCTTTTTTTTTTTTTTTTAAAGCTGCAGTCCATAGGTTTTATTTCCTCTTTTTTGCCATCTGTGTTTGAAAATTGTTAACTACTTTGCAAAGGCCAATAATGTTTATCATGACATTTTTATGACTGAAAAAGCATTTTGTTTATTTTGTTAAAATCTGTTTCTGAACAGAAAAAGTAAAACTGTAGAAAAAGAAACGGGCTATACAAAAATTACATAATTTTAACAGCATTTAACAACAAAAAAGTGCTGAGGGACTTTCTGACAAGCTCTGAAGTTCATATCTAGATGGCAGAATTTAAGCAGCATCCTGTTTGTTTTCTTTACAGTTATGAATTGTTTTATTTCTGTAATTTATTAATAAATTACAGATTAATCATTTACTCTCTTAGAAAGAAAAAATGCTTTGAAAAACACAGGAGCCTCAAAAGCACAGAACATATTTTGTGAGCTTGAAATCACAACCTGTACACTATCAAAACACTGTATATTTAAAGAAACATTGAAAAAGTTACACTGCTCAATTTAAATAGTCTGTACAGTCTGTGAGGACCACCTTACTGTGCGGTTAAACTGTTATTTTAAATGGAGGCCAATGGGTAGGTGCTGTACAGTTGAATTTGTTTTTACAGAATTAAATAATTTTCTTTCTTTTCATTTCTTTCTTTCACTACTTTTAGGAGTAGTATTGTGCCACTATTTTTTGTGAGAGATTTCATGCTTTGCATCTGTTTAAATATATACACAACACATAAGTCAAATATTTTTCTTATTGACTATGATAAATAAGCACAAATTTATCATTTTTTGTGATCAACTATTACATCAGTTAAATATAAAAAGAAACAATGAACAAACTAATGTATGGTGGATTGCTGTGGTATGTTTTTGTAGGTTGTCTGGCTGTATGGTGACAGAGGAAGGCTGTCGTTATGTGTCTTCAGCTCTGAATTCAAACCCCTCACACCTGAGAGAGCTGGATCTGAGCTACAATCACCCAGGAGATTCAGGAGTCAAACTGCTCTCTGAAAAACTGGAAGATCCAAACTGCTCTCTGAAAAACCTCAAGTATGTCACGCAGGAGATGTTTTTGGGATTTATTGTTTAACCCTTTTGAGTCTTTTGAGAATATTACATTTAGAATTTTTAAAAATCATAGGTTCACCAGAATGGTACAAAATTCTATTACCCTTATTGCACTTGTGAACACACAAAAGAATTGAGGGCATGATTTGAAAAGCCAAGTCATCATAAAATAAATATGATCTACCATAAGAACAGGAAATGTGATAAAATCCAGAAAATTGTGGTGTACAATTTACAAATTCCCAACAATGCAGACAAAAAATGGCACAGCAATGACGGGGTGAAACTCTAAAACATCTAAAGTGCAAAATCAACACATCCACTCAAACACACACATATATGAACTGGTGTGCCGATAGAAATGTGGACAGCAAAGAAGTTGTTACAATTTAAATGATCATAAGTGTAACAGATACATCTACTCACACACACTTCTTCTTTGCCCGTCCTCGGAGACGGATGTGTGTTTTCCTCCCCTCTCCCTACCCATGACCTCGCCTGCTTGTGCTTCTTAGTCTCGTCTTGTGTCTACTCTTCTCCACTTGAGAAACTCTCTGCCCTGCTCTCCAGCTAAAAACATGGATTTGATCAACTGGTCTCTCAACGCAATTGACACCATCTTCTTGAAGAGAAGCGTGGGTTCGGGGGAACCCCACTGTCCTGCCGGGACGATGCCAGCCGGGTATTTGATGGACGCGTGGGAGAAGTGGCGTCTCGTGTGCTTGGCACCTCTTTCTGTGGAGGATATTGAAGATATCTTTCTTTTCGGAACTTTGATTACGGGGATATTGCTGATCGGATTGGGCATAGCCCTGGTATATCGACAAATTGAGAGAACGAAGGCAGCTGTCCACAGCCCCACAAAGCTGCCTGGAATAATTGAAGCGGTGGGCAGAGCTGTCGGGACTCAGACTGTGGTTGTAAACCACACTTTGGATAACATCATGGGGAAGCTTGAGGCTTTGCATTGAATAATGGATCAATTTGGGGACCAGAATGGACAATAGAGTAGTTTGGGTAAATTGCTTACAACTACTCGCACTCCTATCTGGTCTCCTACACCAGCCCCACTCAGGATCCAGAGCCCAGCCCAGCACTTCACCGCATGGTCGAGCCCCAGCCTGAGCCCACCGCTGACACAGGTGCGGAGTCGAGCGCGACCACGGACCCCTCGCCAGAGAGAGCGACAGAGCTGTGGAGCGTCACCGGACCCGAGCCGATTACGTCAGACCAGGTGCGTGAGCCGGCAACAGAGCTCGCCACGGTGGAGACAGCCGACTGCAAGGAGAGCGCGGAGTGGAGCTCCGCCCATTGCACCACGGCTGAGGGTGAGCTGATTCTCCACCTGGGGCTGCTGGATCCCCAAAAACTCTGTCCAGTGCCCGCGCCACGTGCGCTCCCTCCAGTGCCCGCGCCACGTACGCTCCCACCAGTGCCCACGCCACGTGCACTCCCTCCAGAGCACATTTTCCCACCCTCCCGCCCTTACCATACGACGTCTATGGATCCCAGCAGCCCCTGCGCTCAACCTCAGCTCACCATCTGGAGCTCGCCACGGGTCTGCCGGTCTCCATCGCCGTCGTGGGTGGAAGATCCCTCGCCTCCCCCTGGGCTCCTAGCTCCTTCCTCTCCACCGTGGTCTGTCAGTCCACCAGCTCCACCAGGCTCCATCGTCCCTCCGGCTCCGCCTTGGTCTGTCGTCGACCATCCGTCGCCTTGTGATTCCTGTCCTCCGTCTTCGCCTCGTCCCTCCATCCCACCGGCTCTGTCAGGCTCTTCCTTCCCTCCGGCTCCACCTCAGTCCTCTGTCGCTCTGGCTCCGCCGCGTCCTTCCCGTCCCCCATCTCCGTGTCAGTCGCCGAAGCCTGCTGGCGTCACCTAGGACCTCCAGCGCCTCGGCGTCACCCTGGCTCTTCGGCGCTCCGTCTCCGCTTCTGTCTCCTCCGCCACCTGCTCCGCCGCCTCCATGGCTCCTCCTCCGTCGGCTCAACCGTGGACTATCATGGCTGGGCTCTGGATCTCCTCCTGCCCGGACTCTTCCTGTCTCCTCCTGGACTGTCTGCCTACTCTCTCCTGGGGGCCGTCCTCCACCAGAACCTCCTCTCAAGATCCGGTATCCCCAATTCCTAGTTGTTTTTTTGGTTTTTTTAATGTTACTCTTTAGGTGCGAGGACGCACCTTCCGGGAAGGTGGGGTAATGTCACGTCTCTGGACTCTTTTGTTATTGTTTTTGTCTCATGTCATGTGCTCTGTGTGGCTCTTGTGGACTAACATCTGGCAAGCAGATCCGCAGCACATGAAATGCTTGATTCAAGCTGTTTATGATGCCTTGCCAAGCCCAGTGAACCTCCAGCTCTGAGGCAAGGTAAATACCCCTTTAAGGTAGTAGCATAGAGTATATCCCTGGCCATTGCAAGTAGCAAGCACCATCATCGAGAGCAACCAATGCAGCAGTGCAAAGTTCCAGCAGGCCTTCTTCATACAGCACATGTCTGCAGCTGGCGACCTAGAGAAGCAGCTGAAATACCCAGCCCATATAGCAGTAACATCTTTATCACCTGGCATTCATTATTCTGTCTGAGGCTTTGAAACAGTTGGTATTGATTGAATTGACCGTGACATGGGAAGATCTTCAAAGTCATAATTACATAATCCTTCCATAAGTGTGTACCAGTAACATATCACCTGCATATTTATACAATTTTTCATTTGGATAACCATTTTGGAGTCTCTTAATTAGTTGCTGTCACGTCTCTGGACTCTTTTGTTATTGTTTTTGTCTCATGTCATGTGCTCTGTGTGCCCTGCCTTTAGTTCGTGTTAATTACCTGCTAATTTACCTGCTCATTTCGGGTCTGTTCGTGCAGAACAGCAGTGCCTTTACATCGTACACCCGACATGAGCTTTTGGATATTGGTTCATCCTTTTCAGACAGTTTTAACGGCAACCTTCAACTCGTCCCAGAGATCATCAGAACAACCGAGGCTGAGCACTCTTCCCGGCCGGGCGGAAGTGCTCGAAGACGGCGGCGCGATCGTAAACAAAGGCGGGGGAAGCGCGGAGGGCTAAGAGCTAAGCTAAAGCTAACACCACATCGGCTCTCTTTACCCAGCATTTTCCTTGCCAATGTACGATCACTGGCGAACAAAATGGACGAGATTCGACTCCGCATCAGATACAATAAAAAAATTCAGAACAGCAATGTCATGATCTTCACCGAAACATGGCTAAACAGCAGTATACCAGACCATGCTATCAGCATAGCTGGACACCACACATTCCGGGCAGACAGAACGGCGGATGACTCCGGTAAGACCGGAGGCGGGGGATTGTGCATTTATATTAACAATGCTTGGTGCACAAACTCTGTTATCATTGGGAGACACTGCTCAGCTAACCTAGAGTTTCTCATGGTTAAGATTAGACCGTTTTATCTGCCACGGGAGTTCACATCCACCATCATAACTGCTACTTATATTCCTCCCAATGCTGATGCCAAGCTTGCTATGAACGAACTTCATGCAGCCATCAGTAAACAACAGTCTGCTCACCCGGAGGCTGCATTTATTGTTGCGGAGGATTTTAATCACTCCAACTTGAAGGCAGTACTCCCTAAATTTCACCAAAACGTTTTCTGTCACACCAGAGGAAACAAAACTTGGACCATGTATACACAAACATGGCTGAAGCCTATGCTGTGACCCCCTTCCCCCATCTAGGACAATCGGATCACCTTTCTTTGTTCCTCACCGCCAAATACTCCCCCTCATCAACCGTAAAGCCATCAGTGAGGACCATCAAAATCTCATAGACAGCGGGGCTGACTCCACACTCCAGGACAGGTTTCAATACACAGACTGGAGTATGTTTGCTTCCCAGGCTACCTGTGGCTCTCACACGGATATAGACCACTACACTTCCTCTGTTCTGGATTACATCAACACCACCATAGACGGTGTAACTACCCAGAAAGAGATCACCACATACCCAAATCAAAAGCCATGGATGAACAAGGAGGTGTGCCTTCTGTTGAAAGCACGCAACAATGCCTTCAGATCAGGTGACGCACAGGCCTACAGCACTTCCAGGGCAAATCTGAAGAGGGGCATCAAAAAGGCCAAGTACTGCTACAAGCTGAAGCTAGAGGAGCACTTTTCCAACTCTGACCCTCGACGCATGTGGCAGGGCATCCAGGCCATCAGTGACTACAAACCCAACCACTCCACCCCCACAGCACCTAATATCTTCTTTCTGAATGGGCTTAATGACTTTTATGCTCGCTTTGAGAGGGATAATAATGAAACGGTCACCAAGATCACCCCCTCAACCGACCCACCCATCACACTCACCTCCTCAGAGGTTTACACTGCACTAAGCCGGATCAACGCGCGCAAGGCTGCTGGACCAGACGGTATCCCTGGACGCATACTATGGGCATGTGCAGAGCAGCTCGCTGGGGTATTCGCGGACATTTTCAACATGTCCCTTGCCCAAGCAGCTGTGCCAACATGCCTCAAATCCACCTCCATTGTGCCAGTGCCAAAAATCTCTAGCCCAGTGTGCCTAAACGACTACCGCCCTGTAGCACTCACACCCATCGTTATGAAGTGCTTTGAGCGACTAGTCCTGTCACATCTGAAGGACTCTCTGCCTTCCACACTGGACCCCCACCAGTTTGCCTATCAAGGCAATAGGAGCACTGAGGATGCAGTCTCCATCGCACTGCACTCCGTACTCACACACTTGGACAATAAAAATACTTACGCACGGATGCTGTTTGTTGACTTCAGCTCAGCATTCAACACGGTCATACCCTCTAAGTTAATTACAAAATTTAGAGATCTGGACATTAACACCTCACTGTGCAACTGGGTTATGGACTTCCTGACCAACAGACCTCAGCATGTTAGGTCAGGCCACATTTGCTCCACTACTGTCACCCTCAACACTGGTGTACCACAAGGCTGTGTGCTGAGCCCTTTCCTCTACTCCCTCTTCACCCACGACTGCAGGCCTGTGTTTGGATCTAACTCCATCATCAAGTTTGCAGACGATACTACGGTGATCGGTCTCATCAGCAACAACAATGAGACTGCCTACAGGGAGGAGGTCCAGCATCTGGCCACGTAGTGCAAAGACAATAATCTGCTCCTTAACACCACCAAAACCAAGGAGCTCATTGTGGACTTCAGGAAGGTGAGAAGAGGCACACATGATCCCATCCACATTAATGGGATTGCTGTGGAGCCAGTCTCATGCATAAAGTTCCTGGGAACCCACATCTTGGAAGATCTGTCCTGGACCACCAACACCTCCAGTCTGGTCAAGAAGGCTCACCAGCGCCTTTTCTTCCTGAGGAAACTTAAGAAAAATCAGCAGTCCTCAGCCATCCTGGTGAACTTCTATCACTGTACAATAGAGAGCATCCTAACAAACTGTGTCACAGTCTGGTATGGGAGCTGCTCTGTTGCTGAGCATAAGGCACTGCAGCGGGTGGTGAAAACTGCCCAGCGCATCACAGGATCTCCACTTCCATCCATTGAGGACATCCAGAAGAGACACTGTTTGCGTCGAGCACGCAGTATTCTTAAGGACTCCTCTCACCCTGCCCACAAACTGTTTTCCCTCCTGCCATCCGGCAGGCTATTCAGATTCCCCCGGACTAGAACAAGTAGACTGAGGAACAGCTTTTTTACCAGAGCTGTCTCACTACTGAATTCTACCCCACTGATGTCTGCCCCACCCACCCCATTAAAAACAAAAGATACAAAAATGCACTGTATAACATTCATTGCACTCCACTGTACATATATATATATATATATATATATATATATATATATATATATATATATATATATATATATTTTGTAAATGTATGTACATATCCACAGTACATACTCTTGTAAAATTGTCTATACATATCCTGTATATCCTGTTCTTTTTTGTACATAACCATCTGTAAATTGTTTACACGTACTAACTGTAAATTCCCCCTTCTCATCTGTAATTTAATTTGTACATATTTATCACATATTTATCTTTGCAATTTATATTTGTACTTATATCCTGCACTTGCTGCTTATTGCACTCCTGGTTAGACCTAAACTGCATTTCGTTACCTTGTACTTGTACATGTGTAATGACAATAAAGTTGAATCTAATCTAATCTAATCTAATCTAATGTTGAAGCAGAGGTTAGCAGGATAGCACATCACGAAATGGACTTCTCTTTGAATGAGTTGGCCTCAAACTTTGTCTTGCCTCCCTGACCTTTAATGACAGATCCTGCATAATAAAAATATCACTGCCCTTATATGTGAGGTGTTCCTTCTTTTCATCAGCTGCCAGGATTTTAATCTTGTCAGAGTAATTATGAAGCTTAATCAGCACAGGGCATGTGTGGTTGGGTTAGAACGAGTGCTCTATGTGCACGGTCAATTTTAACAGCACCATGCTTGTGTAATGGTTATATAATTTTAAAGAATTGTACATTTTAATCTCGTAGTACATGTTGATTGTTAGAATGGCACAATAAAAAATCGTGAAGACCAAGGAATTAGTACTCTTAAAGTGTAAACCCCACTTGATTTTTGTTGTCAAGAGACTCTGCATGTCTTTTTTTTTGCATGTCTCACAGAGAGTGACTGTGCAGTTTTTTTCCAGCACCTCCATCTTATGAAGTTGTGCCACTTTATCTTCAGCGTTAGAAGTTTGATTCTCCGCTTCCATCATACATTTGGTGTTATACTCTAAATGATTTGTAATTGACTCCAAGATCAATTCAAAACAAACTAATTTCTCATCCTGGATACATTTTCAGTAACAGCCTGTGCTAGGACTGCTCTGCTGAGGAGCTGCCATCTTTTTTTATCTTGATTAGAGGACGATTGGCCTTTTGTTGCCATGTGTCCCCATTTAGATTCGTGTTGGGATATGCTTAGGAATAAAAGCTGAGATTTAAAGTGAAACAGCTATGCAGTTCAATGTGGAAAAAAAATAAAATAGTGCAAGGGTTGCAGGACCTCAATGAAACCGTGTCACTTAGGTTGAGTATCGTGTGATTTTATTATTTTAATTTTTATTTTCAATAGAATTTTTTTTCAATAGTTATTTTAGCTAGAAAAAGACAAATAAACTAAGAAAAGTAAGAAAAGCATTTTTGCAGTGTTGACTGACTGTGACTGTGACTGTTTTCTAGAGTTGATCATGGAGGAGAATCCAGGATTACAGCAGGACTCAAGAAATGTACGTCTATACACACACACGTACACACACACACACACATATATACGAAAAATAACAAAGAAAATTGATAAAATTTAGTATTCTTGCTTTTGATTATTAAGTTGGCTTTCTCATACAATCCAATTTAAACTTATTATTATTCTATATCAGAATTACCAATTCTAAAAGACTGATCTGACACTAGTTTCTATGTTTTTTCTAACTGATCTGACTTACATTCACAAAATATTTAGATGAGCCAAGATTATTAAAACACCATGTCAGGATCTGTTATCTGCCATGCCTTATTTTCGCCACTTGATGGTGCCAATTTTTCTGTGTTTCTTTCTCTCAGCTAATTAGGTTTATTAGACCCAGCCCTGTCTAGTTAGCGTCCCTATTTAAGTGTTCTTTTTTTTGTCATTTGTGCTTGGTTATGTTTGCCTGCTGGTGCCCTTTTGGTTTATGTGTAAGTTCTCTTGAAACATCTCTTTTTCTTTGAATTTTTGTCCCTGGGCTTCTGATATTTTTTGTCTACTCTTGAGAGAATTTATTTTGCATTTTGGAGTATTTTTCTGTTTGGGCTGTTATTTTTGAAATATAAAAGATATATTTTTTGACTTTTTGTGTCTCGCATTCTGGGTCCAACACTTCGGTGGGAGAGTATTTTGTTACGGCACTAGAGACCCATGTTCAAGTCCCGGTTCTGACACACCAACTGTCAAAATTTTAATCTAAACACACTGAAGCTCATTAGAATCAATCAGACTTCCCTTCTGTGTACTATTTCTAACACTTTTCAACTCCTTTAAACTTCCACTCTATCGAATGCTATTGATATTACATGATAGTAACTAGCTAATCATGCTAACAACATACTAGTAACTTGCTAATCATGCTAATAACGTTAATCATGCTAGAATCATCCTAACAACATGTTAGTAGCATGCTAATCATGGTAGAATCATGCTAATAACATGCTATTGACATGTTGGTATCTTGCTAATAATGATAACAAAATGCTAGTAACACGTTAGCAACATTCCCAGCAAAAAATGTCCTCACAAGGTCAAAATGTACTAGTTTTCCTATCCTTGTGTGGATATTTGTTCCCCATAATGTGATAAATACCAGGTGCACTCTTTTTCACACACACACACACACTGTAGTGATTGTTGTGTTATTAATGTCTCTGTTCTTGTGTTCAGATGAGTGTTTTTTCACACTGGATCCAAACACAGCAAACCCTCGTCTCATTCTGTCTGAGAAGAACAGAAAGGTGATGTGGGTGTATCAGCGTCAGTTGTATCCTGGACACCCAGACAGATTTGAAGCGTATCAGGTGTTGTGTAGAGAGAGTGTGTGTGGACGCTGTTACTGGGAGACTGAGTGGAGCAGAGATGTGTCTATATCAGTGTCATATAAGAACATCAGCAGGAAGGGACTGGGTAAAGAGTGTGTGTTTGGACGCAATGATCAGTCCTGGAGTTTGATCTGTTCTCCTGACAGATACTCATTCAGACACAATAACATACAAACTGATTTCTCTGTGAAGCCCATCATCAGCAGAAAAAGAAGAACAGGAGAGTATGAAGATATCTACAGAGTAGGAGTGTATGTGGATGAGAGCGCAGGAACTCTGTCCTTCTTCAGCGTCTCTGACTCAATGAGACTCATCCACACAGTCCAGACCACATTCACTCAGACACTCTGTCCTGGGTTTAGAGTTTATTCTGGATCATCAGTGAAACTGTGTTGATGAATCAGAAGAGACTGATGAGATTCTACCCAGAATGCTTTCAAAATATAAATAATAACAGAAATATGTGTGTTTTATTTTTGTTAATCAATTAAACATATTTGTTTAAATGTAAAAATGTCACAAAAATGATTGATGAAGAACATGTCATTAATTTATCTGTTGTTTTTGTACAGAAATAATAAAACACTGATAAATCAACTTGATCAGATTTTAATTGATGTTTGTTTCATGAATATAATCGATTCCTCACAAGACTGAGATTAATCACAGCATTTAATATAATATTTTGTAAAGAAGCTGTCAGAATATACTTTAAAACATTATTTTCTGAGTTTTAAATGAACATATTTTAATCTGGATATTTATAAACAAAAATCATTTTTTTATTATGTTTGTATATTAAATCAATATGAAGAAGTATTAATGTAAACTTCAGCTGATGTATTTTGTATCAACACTTTATTTAAAAATAAATAAATAATAAACAAAATGTGAATTTAATTACATTTATAACAAACTAATACAAATATGTTATGACTATTGTACTCTTAAATAAGCAGTTAGAAAGTATGCATGTAAAAATTTTATTATTATTAACAATTACATCAATAAATATATATTTTGTGAAAATGTTATACCAAGCAAAAGAAATTATGAATTTGACAACAATCATATCACACACAATAAAAGTCAGCATCTAATAATAAAACAAAAAGGAAAGTCAATACTTGACTTTGTTTAATAAAAACAAAAACAATGCATTAAGATAAGAATAAAATAAAGATCTTGTAATTGCAATAATAATAACGCTCTAATACAGCAATATAAAATAATTGATATAGTTAATTTGATAATGATAAAGTAATACAACGAACTAATGAAAAACACAGATTCATATTTTTATTAATAATAAACACTGACTTTTAATTGAATAAATATAACAATGAATTGAATATAATATAATTTAAATGGTAATAAAGCTTATTATTGACTCCCAGCCCTCAACGGTTCTCACAAATTCATTGAGAGGGCCTGGCGCCAGATCTGGCTGCCGAGGGGAACGGAGGAGCTCGACAGGGTCTACTGTATGGATGCTCTGGAGCGGTTAACAAGCCGACCCAGAAAAAAAAAAGAGCTGGTCTGAGGTCCTGAAGCTTTGTGTCCGTTCAACGTATCATCTTAGTGCTCGGACGGGACAAAACAATGACAGGGCTGGGTCTGCCTTCTCCAGGGACAGCGATTGAAGGTTCACCACCTGGTCTCTGAATGGGGTAGTGGGAACCTTGGGCACATAGCCGGGCCTAGGAATCCACAGGCCCAAACCTGTAGGCACGATTCGTTGACCGAAAAAAGCCTACAGGTCCCCTACCCTCTTGATGGAGGCCAATGCAAGCAGGAGCAGTGCCTTCATTGACAAGAGCTTTAACTCAACTGCTGGTTCAAATGAAAGGTTCAAATGGAGCTGTCAGTGCTGTCAGCACTACAGACAGGTCCCAAGAGGCCACCCCCTACGGTGGATTCAACCTCCTGGCCCCCCTCAGGAACCTGATGATCAGGTCATGTTTACCCAAAGACCTCCCATCTATGGAGTCGTGATTTGCAGCGATCGCAGCCACGTAGACTTTAAGGGTGGAGGGAGACAGCCTTCGCTCCAACCCTTACTGCAAGAAAGTAAGCACGACTCTGATCAGAGTAGTGTTCTTCTCCTTGAGAAGAACACTACTCGACGAACAGGCTCCACTTCGAGACATAGGTCTGTCTCGTGGACGGCGCTCTAGCCGAAGAAATGGTGTCAACTACCCCTTGAGGTAGGTTACCCAGAGCCTCTGCGTCCTGTCCAGGGACCAAACATGGAGTTTCCAGAGGTCTGGACGCGGGTGCCAAAGGGTGCCCCGTCTCTGAGTCAGAAGATCCTTCCTTTGAAGGGGCTGTCACAAGGAGCACAAGTTCTGGGAACCAGGTCTTCGTGGGCCAGTAGGGTGCTATTATCAGGACCTGCTCCTCGTCCTCTGAGTGTTTGTGAGCCAGTGCGTCCGTGCCGAGTGTCCCCTTGGTCAGGGAGAAAAACCACTGGCAATGGGAAGTCTCTGGAGAGGCAAACTGGTCTACCTGAGCGGCTCCGAAACGTTCCCAAATCAGTTGAACCATCTGGGAATGGAGTCTCCATTCTCCGGGTAGTGCAGCTCACGACAGCTCGTCGGCTGCCTGGTTGCACACTCCTGGAATGTGAATGGCATGAAGCGACCTCAGAAACTTCCGACTCCATAGGAGGAGGTGGCGGGCTAGTTGCGACATACGACGGGAGCATAGACCACCTTGTTGGTTGGTTTACGCAACGGTCGGTATGTTGTCCGTGTGGACTAGTACATGCTGGCCTCGAAGGCGGTTCTTGAGACAGCCTAGGGCGAGATATAGTTAATGTGCCATTGCAGTTGAGGGCCTGTTCAAACCCCTGACACTGCATGCCCGTACGTGGCCCCCCAGCCAGTGGTAGAGGCATCCGTGAAAACCACAGCATACCTGCTCCAGGGGCACTCCGGACAGTAGGAACGAGAGGTCTGACCACGGGGGGGAAGGTTTGGCAGCAGGCCGGTGAGTGCCACATTGCCACACCCACTTCGGGACACGATCGTGTAGCCAATGTTGAAGCGGTCTCATATGGAGTAGTCCCAGTGGCGTCACTACGGCTGCGGCTGCCATATGCCCCAGGAGCCTCTGAAAATATTTCAGTGGGACCGCCGTCCTGCCCTTGAACATATTCAAACAGTTCAACACGCATTCGGCACGAAAAGAGATCCTCTGTGTTGGACAGAGTTTGCTCTTCTCCTGGTTGACCTGAAACCCCAACTGGCTGAGGTGCTGTAACACCAGGCCCTTGTGTTCGCACAACTGAGCCTGTGACTGAGCCAGATTGAGCCAATCGTCCAGGTAGTTGAGGATGCGAACGCCCTGTTCTCTTAGCGGAGCAAGGGCAGCCTCCACGACTTTCGTGAAGACACTTGGCGACAGAGAGAGCCCAAAGGGTAGGACTTTGTACTGAAATGCTTGACCTTCGAACGCGAACCTCAGGAATGGCCTGTGGCGCGGAAGAATCCACACATGAAAGTACGCGTCCTTCAGGTCGATCGCTACAAACCAATCCTGGGGACAGACGCACTGAAATAGGCGTTTCTGTGTCAGATCCAGGATTGGCTGTAACCCACCGCCTTTCTTGGGCACTATGGACCGCAGTCTCCGCACACAAGACAGGGGCATCCGCAATGTTCACTAACCGTGAGATCAGGGGCGAAAAAAAACAAAAGATTCTCCACCCGGCCACAGGATCACTGCGCCAAGTGGAAATGGAGTTGGGACTGCTCCACTCGGGGGATCACCGTATACCCCCTGGCTGTGCCGCCATCAAGGGTGGTGAAGGAGCAGGAGCCACTGGGGCGGTTTCTGGCAGTGAAAGGTGCCTTCCATGCCCCAGTAAGCTCCCCATGCACTTCCGGGAAGAATGGTACCGGGTTGGGGCCTTGTGAACCAATCGTCCAGCCTTGAGGGCTCAGGACGCGGTGGAGGTTTCCACTCGAGCCCGATCCTCTCAGCGGCCCAGGCAAGCATAGCCACCAGTTCCAGATCCCATCAGATGCCCCACCAGCCAGACCTTCATCTCCAGAACCTTCAGGCTCTTCTTCCAATGCCGCAAACGACATCTGGTCATCAGGGGAAGCTCCAAAGGATACAACTGGTACCTTCCTGTAAGAAGGTCCAGGCTGTTCCCTTGGCAGCTCCACTGGCTGCGGAGCACCAGTGGCAGGAGTCCCCCTCGGTGGAGAGTTCCTCAATGTCACTGTAAGACCAGTCCGTCCACTGTCAGAGGGAGCGCTCTCCCCACTGTTGCCAGCAGGAGGAGCCCTAGTCCTTGGCAAAGGAACGGGTACTCCGCCCCTTTGCAGGAAGCGAAGTCTGGTCCGCAACTCCGCGATGGTCATCCTACCGCACTGGGAGCATAACTCATCCACGAAAGCCACCTCAGCGTGCTTAATGCCCAGACACGTGAGATCAAACAATTCTACGCCGAGGTCTTCCCCGAGAATGGGGAGCAGGCTTTTTTCCGGGTGGTCCCGGTGGAAGTCAGTGGTCAGTGTATGGTGTCCTAGGCATTGACCCAGGATCGTTCCTCTGGCCCGTATTCCTCCCAGTCTATGAGATATTGTATTGAGTACCTCCTTTACTTGGTAGACTTCCTCACCATCGATGATCAAGGGAGCTTCGTCCTGGTCCTTCTCTCCTCTCGGGCCACCGGCGGGTTCGAGCGAAGACACCTGAAAAGTGGGAGAAATGCAATAATTAGAAGGCAATGCCAAACGATAGGAAACAGGAACGATCTGCCCGAGAACTTTGAAGGGACCCACACACCTAGGATTTAATTTCTTGCAGGGAAGGCGGAGGCGAAAATCCTGGGAGGACGGCCAGACGCATTTCCCAGTTGTGTAGACCGGAGACTCTCTGCGACGACGGTTGGCTTGTTCTCTCACGGTTCTGACCACTGGCGAACGTGAGGAGAGATCCAAGTCTCTACACTCCTCTGAAGCCAGGTGTGGACAGCAGGAAGGTCGGGGGTTTCGCCTGACCAGGTGGAAACCCAGAACACACTGAAAGGGAACCCGAGACTTCAAATACTATTAATCGATTCTTCCTTTTCATTGATCTAAATCCACACTCAGGTACGATCCACTGCACATTAACCTGCTAGAGAGATCGGAATAATTCAAATATAACAGTTCAGTGTTCTTCAGCAAAAAGTGGCAACCCTACTCCTGTGCATAGCTATTGTGGCTATATGGGAAAGGGTTAAGTGATCTATGCAGGAGACAAACAATTTTATCATAGTCACACATGTAATAGTTATCCTTATTTAGCACAAGACTAAAATGCTACCTTTCACTTAAGTATTTTAAAAAACATTTACAGCAAAGTAATCATGCGTTTTAAAGAATAAACGCAACTAGTCCATGTATATACAGTAGCACAAACAACTCTAGAGTATAAATATCTAAACATGTTTAACGCTACATTTTAAAATAAAACAAAACGTAAACCTGACTTTAAATGTATTCCAAAAAGCGTTTTAACACTAAAACTAGCTCCTATACCCGTGGAACATTAGGAGTAGCGAAGTCGCGAAGACTAAGCCACAAACTATGTAGAAAATGTCTTTATGTCTGTGATTTCACAAATTGTTGGTCTTGGCATAACATTCCAATCAACCAATTAGAATTAAGGGATAACTCTTCAGCAAATGACCGTTTTAGGCTTACGTCTCTCTTATTTTAGGTATAAATGATAGGTTATAGGTTCCATAATGTTGGACAGTAATGTTGATGCAGGGACATGTCTTACTGGGGAAAACAACAGCGTACGGTACATATCCCCACACATCTTGAAAAACATGGCCATTCAAAGTTTCTTCTAATTTCAAACCCTCACAAACCCTTTTTGTTGTTGTTGTTTTTGTTTTATCTCTCTTCTGTAAAATTCTTGTTTTTGCTACATAAATTGTCCATAACCCATTCAAACTGCTGTAATGTTCTTGCTGTTTTACAAAATTCACCTTCCAGCTGGATTTATGCATGCACACACAAAACCCGTCTACTTATGACTGTTTGTGGTCCACGGTCGCATATGTGTTTTCTAATATAAAACGTTATTGTTTTAGCGCGCGGACGACACGTTTGTTTTGGTGTGGCGCTGTGACGTCATAAGACGGCGCCGCGCTCGCGCGTCTGATTCGGCTGACGGACAGGTGTGCGCTTTTTTTAAGTGTTTAAATCCATCCAGATGAAGAACTGCACTCATCCTCGACTAGTGCCGTTACAGAGGGTTACTTTCTGCGAGTGATGTGCACGAGGAAAAGGAACGGTTCGTCTCTTTTCGCTCCCTTCGTAGTGAACCAGTACATCACGAACACTAGTTTAGTCAGTAGTGAAGGAGAAAACGGCACTATTTAGGGCAGATAACATGCACGTTGGGATTTCACATTGGACAAACTGCAAATGTTTTGACTATAAATGAGTGAATGCCAAAATATGATCCTTCCATATGATTTTTTATTATTATTATTAGTTTGCAATGAAGTGGATACGCTATAATTATAAGGACATTTTTTTTATTTCTTTAATGTACTCTGTGCTGCCGAGTTAGGGGACTGATTTAAAAGCAGATTTAAAGTCTAACGTTCCTTTCTGTCGATTCTTTTGATCTCAAACAGGAAAAAGTGTCTGCACACGAGTGTAAAGATGGTGTTTGTTAAAGAGGAGAGTGAAGACGTGAAGATCGAAGAAACACGAGTCAAACGTGAAGATGCCGAGGAACAAACAGAGATGGAGTTTATTAAAGAAGAGAGTAAAGACGTGAAGATTGAAGAAACCTTGAGAGTCAAACATGAAGATAGCGAAGAACAAACAGGTAGGTTTATTATTATTTCCAGGAATCGATTGGTTTTCTAAGAATATTATGCGAGTGTAATTAAATGATTAGTTTGTACAATATTAAACCCACATTTTGTTTCTGTAATTATGAGAGTATCAGAAATAGTCCTAAAATGTGAGTAATTTACTTTGTTTTTCATTCTCAAGCGTTTGCTATAGCTATTACCTATTATCTTGTAAACTTGACATTTCCTCCTCCTTCCTCAAGCCTTCCTTGAACTTAATTTAAATGTAGCTAAAATCTAATGGTTTTAAACCATGTACCTTACTACTTTTTTTTGTTTTGTTTTTTTCAGTGGAGGTACAGAAACATTAGAGCAGAAACATACTTCAGTGTGAGATCTCCATATAATGCAGTAAATAAAGTAAATCTGTAGTGCAAGGCACAAGTAAACCATAAAATTTCGTACCATAAAATGGCGACAAAGACTTTCGCCTTTAGCGTTTTAACGTTCTTGCTATAATAGTTCTTGCTCTTTTTTTTTTTTTTTTGTAGTGGAATTAAAGGCATGATAGCTGTTGCAAATAATTATTTTGACAGTCAATAGAAAACCATCGTCACCAATAGAGCTACGAGTGCAGCCCAGAGGTCAAGCCATGCTCTCTTCATCATTTGTGTCTGATAAGACAAAGAACATTGAAATGAAGCTCTTTAAGACCTTGAAAATCCTGTTTACTTTGATCTGTTTTTTTTTTATCTGTTTTGCCATATATATATAACTAGTAATGTTGCTCCTGTTGGGAGAAATCAGAAATACAGTGGCTAAATGTCAACATGCATTAATTTCCTCAAAAAAAAAAAAAAAAACTGACACAGAGTGGGCAAACTAGGTATTTCAGTCCAAATTATTAGCTAAATTCAACAGCTATTTAATAAAGCTAAATTCAAATTGCATTTAATAAAGACACCAATACCTGTATTTGTATCATTGATACTGGTTCTCATTAATAATTGGCTAATCGGCATTATCACGATTTAACATTAAAACTGTTAATGGAAATTGTAAGCTTGTATTTGTCTCCTTTTTTTTTTTTTTTTTTCTCAGACCCGACGGCACTAAACGAGAAGAGTCAAGAACCGAACGGAACGGAGGAGAAACGTCAATTTGACAATCAGCATGATTTTAAACCGATTGGTTGGGTAAAAACAATCAACGGCAAAACAATCTCGAGAAACGCAAAGCCTCAATTCCCACTTAAGAGTAGGTCCCGGAGAGAGACCGTACGCCTGTCAGCACTGCGGCGAAATGTTCAGTCAAAAAGAGAGCCTTAAAGTCCACACGAAAGCTCACGCGGAAAAGAAACCGTTCGTATGCTCTCTGTGCGGACAGAGCTTTACACGGGAGAGTCACCTTATTATCCACACGAGGATCCACACGGGAGAGAGACCTTTCGCCTGCGAGCAGTGCGGGAAGAGTTTCAGACGAAATGGAGATCTCAAGACTCACATGACGATACACACCGGAGAGAGACCGCACACCTGCACCGAGTGCGGCAAGTATTTCACCCAGAAAAAAAACCTTAAAGTGCACACGAGAATTCACACCGGAGAGAAACCGTACACCTGCCAGCTGTGCGAGATGAGCTTCCTACGGAGCGGAGGTCTCCGGAGTCACATGAGAGTTCACACCGGAGTGAAGCCTCACGCCTGTAAACTGTGCGGAAAGAGTTTCACGCGTCGTGAGAACTTCACGTCTCACATGAGGGTTCACACCGGAGAGAGGCCGTTCGTGTGCGTTCTGTGCGGAAAGAGTTTCAGCTACAAGGAAAGCCTCAATTATCACACGGCGCTTCACTCGAGAGAAAACCGCTTTAAATGCCAGCAGTGTCAAAGTCGTTTCGCGGACGCGAGTCGCCTCGAGGATCATGTTCGAATTCACGTCGGAGAAAAGCCGTTCATGTGCCGTCACTGTGGGAAGAGTTTAAAAAACAGCTCGAAGCTTGAGATCCACGCAAGAGTTCACACGGGAGAGAAATCGTTCGCCTGCTCTCAGTGTGGAAAGAGTTTCACGGTAAAAAGGAACCTAAAGGTTCATGAGAATTTACACAGGAGGAAGATTCACCAATCCAAGCAAGCGGAAATCACTTGCTAACTCATTTCAGTAAGAAATTGCAGTTCTTCTCCAAAAAGGAGCAGCAACTTTTTGATTTCTACTTTCTCGTTTCTTTAGAAAGGTATTACGTTAAAAGTAATATCCCGATTTTGAGACTATCTTCGTGATTGTATGACATTTGAACTCCTTCTGATGGGTCTCGTTTTTAGATTTCTTGAATATTTTACTAACTCAAGAGTTCCTCCTACACAACACTCGAAGATGTACAAATCTCCTAACTAAAGAAACCAATGGTTGGATATCGAAAACTGGTTCCATTTTAGAAGCAGGTTAACATTTCCAAGAACTAGTTATTTGATAAGTTGGTTTATCAGGAGTATATTGGTTAAAAACGTAGGTAAAAGTTCCTATTGTGTGTTCGGTGTTGTTTTTTTCATGTTATTTATCTGCAATTGAATGCTTTGTAAAAAGACAATAAATCTGCTGTCTGTTGACGTTTGTTATGGCATCTGCTTCAAACATTAGATGTTAAGTTTTCTTAGCTCTATAATGAAGTTAATCGACGATGCCATAGAAATGGGAAAAGAGATCAGGTAAAAACCGTAGACACTGGTTCAATGGTTCGCCACTGAGAGGAGATCCCAGTGAATTTGCATTATTCGAGGGTTTATAAAGATTTGTAATTAATACGGTCAAGTTTATATAGACTGAAGTAGTGAGTGCCAATTAGAAATTGTGTTCGAATTGAAACAGAGCTGTCGAATTGAATCATGTGGCCGTCACGTTTGGCATCAAAGTATTGTAATAGCAATCCGAGAGCTAAGGATTGGCCAGATTCACTGCATGATAACGTTCAATTCCAATAATGGCCCCAAATCTGTTTATATAACGAAAACTTTTTTTTTTTTTTTTTTTTTTTTTTTTTGTAACATTTTTCACATTTCGCCCTTTGCAGACGGCCCCTTCAGATTTGTCTCTCGGTTGCCAGCGCACTGAGATGATAAATGTATTTTGGGGAAAGCTTGTAGAAAACGAGCTACAAGCTAATTTTCTTCAAATCATTTTGCCCCTAAATTATTGAAAGTGAAATCCTGTGAATATCTTGGATTCATTCTCGTAGTGTAGTCATTTATTCACAAAGCTTGTACAATGCCGGGTTTATATATCTTTTTGAACAACCAGATCAGTGTGTCATCTCTGACTGTCGTTCTTATTCTCATATCTGTAAAAAGAAAGCAGGAAGCAGGTTTCAGGAATTTCAGAGCTTGGAAGTGGGAAGATCTACAATTATTTGAGGCGAGTCACTTTCCTTATTGCGTTCATGAGTATCATCTTGTGTTTCATTGGTCACTTTGTTCTTGTGAGACTTTAATAACCTCTTAACCCCTTTGACAGAGACAGCTGGTTTTATGTTGGACGGTTAGACAATATTTAACTTCTTAAGTTAATGTAATCACTAAATGGTCATGGTTCATG
Organism: Puntigrus tetrazona; assembly: GCF_018831695.1. Lineage (NCBI taxonomy): Eukaryota > Metazoa > Chordata > Actinopteri > Cypriniformes > Cyprinidae > Puntigrus > Puntigrus tetrazona. The sequence goes on along the minus strand of NC_056702.1, from coordinate 21,317,829 downwards.
CTCTATCTTTTTCAGATCTCATATAATATCACAATAAATGTTGTTTTAAGCATCTCAAGTAAAGAAATTTCTTCACAACGATCCCCACTTGAACACATCGAGTTAGGGAGTGTCTCAAAAGTGTGCATTGTTCCAAAAAAAATTGATTTATGTAGTTTTTTAGTTATGTTTTAATGTAAAGAAAATGTGTGTGCGAGTGATCTGCATATCAACCGTACAGTCGTATTCAGAAGTATTGGCACCCTTAGTAAATATTATAAAAGCCAGTAAAAATAAATCTGTATTGTTTAAAATGTCACAAATCTGCCTAATAAGGCATGCAACTGATTTGTTTTTAATTTTAAGATTTGTTAACATTAACAGTTGTTAAAATAGTTTAGCCTATTATTTCACCCCTTCTTTCAATGTCATACAGCTATTCTCTGCATGGGCCAAGGGAAAGAGCAGAGAGGCAGCGGTATATCCAAAGACAAATGTAAGGGTCCCCCTTTTCCTGCAGAACGGAATCCAGAGGCCCTGGTCGAAGGTCAATGCATGTTCGGTCTTTTCTTTGTGTCTCATTAAAAATCACTAATATTTATTAATCCAATTATTGTTTCCAATTATAGTACTGACCTTATACATAATTTTATCTGACTCCAATCTTTTGTGATTTTAGTTATATTTATTTAAAGGTAACTGCTGATCCCTCTAGTTGTGATTAAATTTGGATCATTAATTAACTATAATATTTAGACTTAGGTTTGTTAGGAGTCTGAGTCGCTTAGAGACCTTGTTTGGCCAGAACAGGCTCACGACACATCTGGGCTAGTCCAGGTCTTAGTCAGAGGCTACTCCGTAGATCGCTTACCTTAATGCAGCCATCTCCTCGATAGACTCAAAAAGAGTCATTTTTTTTGCGTTCCCTAAGTAATAGCATGCTAAGCCAGTTTGGTGGCCAGAAGTCAAGATCTCAAGATGGCTCCATCCATTGATCGTTGATCTGACTCACCCTAGCACGCCAACAATGAGGAAAACCTCAGAAGTCACTAACCTACTAGAAAAGTTATTTCAGACAATATTATAAGTTAACCAAGATTAATGTTTATTTTGCCAGGCAAGAATAGTTTCCAAATTGGTATAATTGATAAACATTTGCACAACTGATCAGCAGTACAAAAATAACACAAAACAAACTTAAAAGGTCATTATACCTGGTCTTTAAAAAGTACATGGTGTAGTGTATGAATACACACACCACACTACGGGCCGATCTGGCTACAGAATCACTCCTTGTTGTGTTTTGTCACTTTCCTTATATACTCAGACCAGACAAAGAGATCCCAAATGTAGTTATAAAAACCTTTTGGTGTTTAGGTTCCCGTGCTCCAGTGTCACACCTGGCTGGAACACGTTCAGAGACCCAAAAGGAGGACACACCTCAAAAGGAGGGCACACCTCCTTCTCAACAGAACACAGTTCTTAATCTTCTCCATAATATAAGTGATTACTGTGAAATTGAGACCAATTTACCAATCGCACTGAGACCTTTGAAATGAGACCAAACATGAAAGTGAAGAACAATAGGTTCATAAGACACATGACATATAATGCCTTATTCTTAATGAACTTTAAAGTCCTTTGGGCAGAAGGAGGGGAAGCAGGAAGAGCAGAGGTGAAGAGGGTGTCATAAACACAACATCTCTTTTTGAAGTCCTTTTGTTCCTTTGGATATCCCTTCTCAGATTTGTCTTATTGCACTTACAGGTTTTGATTCACCTCCTTACAAGAGAGAAGAAGAAGTCTCTATTAACAGCTTTATAATTCAATTTTGTGCACTTAATCCAGATTTGAACACTTAGTTCAACATCTTAAGAGTGAAAGTACTTTGGGTCTTTTCTTTTTCTTGGCCTGCAGCTGTAAGTATGTGAAGGATGATGGCGTCTGTTAAAGAGCTGCTCGTAGATTCACTGAAGGAGCTGGTAGAAGCTGAACTGAAAGAGTTTCATTGGAACTTAAGTGAGCATTTATCAAGGTCTGAATTGGAAAAGGCGGATAGATTTGACACAGTAGACGAGATGATAAAATGTTTTGGACCAGATGAAGCTGTGAAGGTTACAGTAGAGATGCTGAGAAAGATGAAGCAAAATTATCTGGCTGAACAGTTGGAGAAAAATTACAAGCAAGGTAACATTACATTTATTGTGACTGTAACGTGATTAAATATTTAAGTTAAACCACTTTTCCTCTTTGCTCTGCTGATGTGTTTATGACATAAATGTTTCCCAGTCAATAATTCTCTCTTTTTCTCTCTCACAGCTCAGACTGAGGGCAATATGAAGAAATCTGCTGCTGTTGGAGGTGAATCACTACATATCTGGGGTAAACAACAATTACTGCATTTAAAAGTAAACAAGAACATATAACTCAAGCAGCAATCACAGGGCCAGTCATATCAGTGCTCTGAAAAAAAAATTTTTTCTTTGATTTCATTATTATTAACTTTGTTTCTAAAAATTCTTTAATTAAAAAGGATTTTCTAGGCAGAAACATTTCAGGAAAAAATAAATCAAGTAAAAATGAAATGTTTCCTTAATTTAAGGATTTTTAGATAGCTGGGCAGGAAACAAAAACTATAGCATATTTATACAAACGTGTAGAAAAAAATGTTGTTTATCCAATTATCCAGTTCACAAAGGTCTAAAACATATATGGGCAAACTCTGACCTGGATGTGATACAATTGTTTATAAAAGTTGACAGATTAAGTATGTGACACTGTGACCAAAATAATTCATTGTCCTCAAGGCATGATTGCAATCACACATGCAAAGGTTCAATGAAGTAGATCAAAACATGTTGTAAATGCAGCCTCACATCTTGTTTGATGAACTGGATGATGATCTCAACCAATACAAAGATTGTGATCAAGAATACATATTTAGATATTGTTAGGGATGGACTGTGCTGTTTTCAGTCTGCATCAATTGTAAAACAAAATATGACCATGCTTGTATTAAAATATTTCTCAAATATGCCTTTTTTTATTACAGAGCTGCAAAACTTTTTTGAAACTCACAAAACTAAATGTATTTTTGAAGGCAACAAAGACAAAGAAGCACAACTTAAGGCTGTTTACACAGATCTGTTCATCACAGAGGGAGATATGAAAGATGTTAATCATGAACATGAGATCTTGAAGATTGATGATGCTTTCAAGAACAAAAAAAATCACATGACAAACTGATCAGATATAATGATATATTTACTGAACTGAGGAAAAACAGTGAGAAAAATACTGTGCTGACCAAAGGAGTCTCTGTGCACAAGTTCATCCTGGACTGGGCAGAAGAAGAATCTAACCAGGATATTCATTGTGTGTTCCTGCTTCCATTCAGAGAAATTAACTTAATGACAAATGAAGATTTCAGTCTTCATGAGCTTCTGCTGGAATTTTATCCTGAACTGAAGGACCTGGAGAAATCCAAATTATATAAGGGATGTAAGATAGCATTTATATTTGATGGACTTGATGAGAGTCGCCTGCCTCTAAATTTTAAAAGTAGATCACTTTTGAGAAAAAAATCATCTGTGGATTTGTTCACAGAGTCTGGTCAAAGGACTCTGCTTCACTGACTGACCAACAGAAGGAGGAGTACTTTAAAAAGAGATTCACAGATGAGAGTCTGTCCTCCAGAATCATTTCACACATTAAGACGTCTCGTAGTCTCTACATCATGTGCCACATTCCTGTGTTCTGCTGGATCACAGCCACAGTACTTCAGGATATTCTCTCTCACAATGAAGAGAACATCACATGACACTCAGAAACATCAGCACAGAACACTGAAGAACCAGAAACTGATGGAAAAACAGTACATTCAAACTTTACATTTAAACAGAGAAATTATTTTGAAATTAGCCAAGCTAGCATTTGAACAGCTGAAGCAAGAAAAAATTGTGTTCTATGAGAAAGATCTGGAAGATTGTGGTATTGATGTGAGTAAAGACACTGAGTTCACAGGAATGATCGCTGATATTTTCAAAAGGGAACATAGACTTCATGGAGCAAAGGTCTTCTGTTTTGTGCATCTGAGTGTTCAAGAGTTTCTTGCTGCAGTCCATGTGTTCTTCTACTACCTGAACAAGAACATGCAAAAGCTTCAGTTTTTCTTTGATGAGGCAAAACAAAATGTCACATTGGAGGAGCTACTGCAGAAGACTGTTAATAAAGCAATGAAGAGTAAAAAAGGACACCTTTTCCTACGGTTTCTGATGGGCATTTCACTGAAATCTTGCCAAAGTCTACTCAAAGGCCTGATCACACACCCTGAAGACACCACAGAGAGCATCAGATAAACAACAGAATACATTAAACTAGTACAAGACAAGAATATCTCAGATGAAGCTTCAGTCAACCTGTTCTACTGCTTACTTGAGCTCAAAGATCATTCATTATATGAGGAAATACCTCAGAGTTACCTCAGTTCAGATGAACATCCAGAAGAGATCTCTCATCTTCAATGTGTACAGTGTTGACCTACATACTACTGATGTCAGAGAAGGTGCTGGATGAGTTCAACCCAAAGAGGTTCACATCTAAACAAGCTGACTACTGGAGACTCATTCCAGCTGTGAGATGTTGCAGAAAAGCCCTGTGAGTAATTTTACTGAATGCTAATTCAATTAACTAATTTTGAAATATTTTCTTGTTGTTCGAAAAAAAACAAAAAAAACATGGCTAAACATTTTGTTTTGGCAGATTAGATGGCTATGGTTTTGACAAAACGTGTTGTGAAAATATGTCTTCTGCTCTACAATCATCAAACCATCTGATAGAGCTGAACCTGAGCAGCAATCACCTGCAGGATTCAGGAGTGAAGCTGCTTTCTGATGGACTGAAGAGTCCACACTGTCGACTGAACATACTGAGGTTTGAAATTTTACATGAACTGAATTAATACGTTAAAGTATGTGTATGAATGTATTTCATAGTGAGCAGATATTCCTCCTCCTCTGTTGTATGATTGCATCAGTGTGATTTTTTCTCACTGATGAGAAAACAATCAGGGTTCTGAAATGTCTTAGAAAACCTGGGATTTGTTTAATTCAGTTTTTTATTACTATTATTATTATTATTATTATTATTATTATTATGATAATGAAATAATATCAAAATTTCCTTTTATCACTTTAAGTGATTCTTCAACCATACAGTAGACCTTATTTAAGAGTAAAAAAAAAATCAAAAGAATGACATGTGGCAAAAATTATCTACAGCTGCATTGCCCCACCTCCATCAGGTTTTGCCATGGATTTATATTCATAAATAATTTGTCCGTGTTATAATTTTAAAATAATTTGATACTTTATTGACGTCATTGTATTTGATGAAATACATTTAATTGAAAACATTTTTTGTACATTTAAACTGATAAAACACAAAATAATATGTATCTCACACTTTCAAAACATCATGTGGTGCAACTGTCTGTACATGTGAACAAACTTAAAGCTGGTCGTAGCTATGACAAAACTCAAAATAAAATACTGTGGCATGATTAACAGCAGTTGATGCTGCATGCTGATGGATAAAAATAAACGGAATACATGCATTTAACAATCACAAACAGGTAAAAGTACAATTACAACAAAAAATGTATTTGTGTAAAAGTACACAATTTTAAACTACTCAAAGTACACTGTGGCCTTGATTTTAACAGAAAAAAACTGTGAAAATGCTACAGTAAAAATCTGTTAAATGGTTAATTCCTGTGAAATTCCCAGAATTCCCTGCATTGCATTTCAAATTTAGTCTGAATTTGATGGTTTATTATTATTATTATTATTATTATTGTCACAGTTTCTTATTAGTTCTTCTTATCTAATGTTGTTAAATTTAATGTTTATTGCATATTTCAGTTGAACCCACTCAGTGCCAAAGTCGCAAAATTGTGACAACGTCATACTTAATAAAACAGACTTCAGTTCCTAATATGGTGTTATACCTTATTTGTATTTCCTACCACTACATGGCAGACATAGTACTTTGATCAAGGCTAAAATAACGTCAAGTTCCTATACAAAGAGTTTGAGGAAACAGCAGAGTAAGTGAGCGCTGAGTCATTGATGCAGTTCAGCTTAGAGTGTTGGTAAATAGTGAGTAGTGCAGTAGTCCATGTTTGTGAACACTCATGCCTCGTACAAAGGTGTTGTTGCACTGCAAACCACAAACACGTGGTCTTTTTTCGACCCTTTTATCAGGGGATGGGGGTGACAGGTAAACAAGGAGAAATATTTGGTTAAAAAAAAAAAACATCAACATGCAACTTCAAGTTCAAACATCCATTGTTGGTTTTGTCTGATCTTTTGGAATGAAGATAAAATGATTAAATTAAAAAAATGCAAATAAGTTCAAACATCAATTTAGGATGTACTGCCCCCTGTGACGCCATATTATGCAAATTAAATAAGTATATTTACACCCCACATAAACTTTTGGTCATGCACAACATTTTTTGAATTTACAGTATATCTGTATCTTTAAGCCCTTTTAAGCCACAAGCTTTTGAAATCTTGATGTCAAAAACCAGAACCCCACCCCAAAAAACTCTGGTGCCTGAAGGGTTAACCGTAATGGTGTTTAATGTTTGTCTTAATGACTCTGAGCATCTTCAATATGTTCATATTTAAAAGCTGCTGGTGATGGGCTTTGTTGAATTAAGTGACTTTCTCAGTCAAAGGACTACTGTCCTGTAAAGTTTATCTCTATGCTCATTCACTGTCTTTTCACAGGCTGTGTGTAATCTCACTGCTCAGTCTTGTGGAAGTTTTTCATTAGTTTTACAGTCTTTAAACTCTGTCCTGAGAGAGCTGGAGCTGAGTAACAATGATCTGCAGGATTCAGGAGTGAAGCTGCTCTCTGATGGACTGAAGAGTCCAAACTCTAAGCTGGAGATATTGAGGTTTGAGTTTCAAATACTTAATTGATGTTTTTTCTAAGTTAATTACTAAACACTTTTAAGATTTATGCAATGTTATGCAATGTGTTTTTCTTTTCAGATTTTCCATCTGTAATCTCACTGCTCAATCATGTGAGAGTTTGTCATCAGTTTTACAATCCTCAAACTCAAACATCTTGAGGGAGCTGGACTTGAATAACAATGACCTGCAGGATTCAGGAGGGAAGGTTCTTTCTGATGGACTGAAGAGTCCAAACTGTCAGCTGGAGATACTGAGGTATTGCATTAAATAATTAACAAAATGCTACCACAATCAATGGCCAATGAATTTTGTGCTGTTAGTAGAATGTCATAATTAGTCACGATGTTTGCAGCGTCTGTAGATGTGGTTTGTAAGGCGATTAAAATGGCAAAATTAACCTGAAACAATTACAGAAACTAGAAAGCCAGATATCCAAGAATAGCTTTTGACAGCACTGAAGAAGCTAGCAGCATTATATAAAAATACAGGTGGGACATAGGTTGTGCATGGTTGTGAAAAAAGCTTGTGTATTATGTGGTCCTTTGGCATTTGGTCTTAAGGTACTTTTAAGTTGTGAATTCAATGTCTGTAGTCACATTTTTGCAAAGTATGTTTGTAAATAAGAACACTAAATCTACTTTTTCTTGAAAAAACATTAATTGAAATTGAACAATAATATAAAATAGTAGTATTGGTTCGGAAAGGAGGAGGCATTGAAATAAAGGATTTGACTACTTTAATAGACCAACAAAAAATGTATTAATTATTATTTAAAACATCCATCCATCCATCCATTTAAAATTTGTTTAAATTTAAGCCATTTAGTGTATTTGGAGGTTGGGACTAGCAACAGATTCTCATTGGTTAGTGAGTTTTCGATTGCAGATTTAAGTGCTGTTTATAAGTGTGGCTGTGAGAATCTGCAAGAAGCTTTTTATGACATTGTAGAACACAAAGCTAAAGGTTTTATATTGTAATCTCATTTTTGTCATCCTTCTTTTACCACTTTGTTGACATAAGATTTCGAGACCAGTTTTGTGCCACTATTGTCTGCATGAGAAATCCTACGCCTTTAATTTTGCACTTAAATGCAAGATGTATAATGTTCAATAATTTGGAGGAATATTCATTTCTTTCTGATGTGAAATGAGCTAATGATATTACGTTAAACTTTTTTTGTGAAGTTGCTTTTATTTAATAAAAATTGTACAACACACAAAGTACTAATCAAACTAATATGATGTGGACTGTTGCTGTATGTTTTTGTAGGTTGTCTGGCTGTATGGTGACAGAGAAAGGCTGTCATTATGTGTCTTTAGCTCTGACTTCAAACTAAAGACCTGCGCGGGACAGAATTTTCAGTCCCACTCCCGCCCGCTCCCGCAAGGTTCTGTCCGCTCCCGCAACAATATAGATTATTTTTTCCGCTCCCACCCGCAATATTCAAGTTTTGTCCCACTCCCGCCTGCAAACGCCCGCATGCAAACATTAAAATTGTTTTATTGTCACTGCTTCTTTTCGCTACTCCATTCCTTTCACTCGCTTCCCTTACAAATGTAAATAAAAAAGAAAACGGAAAATAAACATGTTTCGTTTTATTTGAGTTTCAATGGAATGACGAACATGGACACGAACAAGGAGCTTTTCAGAACAGAAACAGTCAGAACAGTCAGAAATAATTCTGTTTATGTTTGTGCCCTTTCACTCAGATTTTGTGACAATGTCGTTGGATGTGGCAAAATTTCCTTCACATCAAATTTTCCAATCTTGGCTGCTGTATCAACGAGATGCTGCGCCAGTTTAAAGAAACCCTCATAAGGTCTTAGGTTGGCACATACAAAGTCGACACATTTTTCTGTCGTTTCATCTTTTAGTGCACTTGACACTTTCGACTTACTTGCCATAAAGGACAGGGAAGTTTGGCCTTTCAAAACTGTGCACACATGATGCTTCAGACCTGAAGTTCCAGACTTGTGGCTGCTGTATGCGAGTATTTTGCTGCATTTGTCGCAGCTCACAAAGGGAAGGTGCTTTCCATCGCCGTCACATACTATAGAAAAACATTTCCAAATATCGGATTTCCCTTTGTTTGGCTTTGTAGTTTTGTATGTTCCTTTCTTTAATAATGATCTAATATCTGTAGCACTCAGCGCTCTACGTGTGTCATGCTCTTCAGACATTTTGCCTCGGTGTGGGCCTATGGTCTTTGTTCCTCGTAAGAACCACGTGAGAATTTGCTTTCGAGCTTGCGCCTGTAAATCGTTTTTTTTATTACTATTTTGAGTTGTTCTTGTTGCTTTTGTGCAGCAGATAAATATTTAATTTCTTTTTAACAATTTCATTTTAAGATATTTCCATTTTACGGGAGTCCCGCAAATAATTCTATTCTCCCGCAACCCACACACACACACGAGGACCTTACCGCCCACACCCGCATTCACATATCAAATTTCGTCCCGGGATTGCAGGTCTCTACTTCAAACCCCTCACACCTGAGAGAGCTGGATCTGAGCTACAATCACCCAGGAGATTCAGGAGTCAGGCTGCTCTCTGAAAGACTGAAGGACTGCTTACTGGAAAAACTCAGGTATGTCAAGCAGAAAGAATTTTAGGTTTTATTTTTTTAACTATTTAGTGTTTGAATGATGTGTGCGTTGGCACAAATCTGTACAAACTTGTGAATGAAGGAACAAAATGCCTAAACTTTAAGTACGACACGTTAATTGTTGGAATCACTATTATAGTAAATTAGTTACCATTACCTCTGATTAAACAGCAATTCAAACAAACTCATAAATAATCTAGGTTTATGCTGGCCCAACAAATTCTTCCATTGCTTTCTACAAATGATCGGTTCATCAATGGTCCCCCTTCCCCTGCTGACCTTCTACAGTCCAGTTTAAATGGCCCAGCCAGTGTTTAAACGTAGCTGCAGCTGTGACTGGGGTCAAATGAATATTGTTGTCTTCTGTCCTGAAAGAATCCCATGCTAACAAGGGGATACTATGGCCCGTCTTGGGGCTGTCAATCTGGAATAAAAATATTAATTCTATAGCTGAGATTAAATACTGATTGGTTCAGCAATGGACCTCAATCCAGACTTTTTCCCCAACTGGGAACCTGGATGGTTTTGACGGTGGCTGTGGCTATAGCTGCTGCTGTGGTTCAACTTGCAATTCCTCTAGGTATCCTGATGCATGTGCCTCTGTTTGTGGGGGAACCTGCCCCTCAATAGAGCATTATCTTCCCCAAGGGGCTCCTCCATCACCACAACCACAACCTCTGTGACTGAAATAACATGTCAGAATAAAATGTGCGTAATAAGACCATAAGAACTGCTTGTGTGTGTGATAGAAAGTCCTACTGAGTGTATTTGTGCTTTATAGGGATGTCAAAAAATAATTACAATTTCAAATATTTGTTGAATTTATTAAAAAATATTCTCATAGCCCTAGTGTGTTTCTAAATGTTGTTTATTTTTCTGTCATATGTATGTTTAACTACCAAAATTACCATTTATTTGAAAAGTACTTTTCACAAACACCATTCAAGAAGAACATATATTTGTTATCTTTTATTTCAGAAATAATAAAATACAATGACAAATCAGATTTTAATTGGTGATGAATATATGAAACGTCTGACTGTTCTGGCATGAATATAATTGATTTCTCAAGTCTCTGGACATTATAATGTGTGACATTAATCATAATATTTAATAAAATACATTTATTGTAACTACAGTTACAATAAGCAAAATAAAAGTTCACAGTTACAAGTAAAAATAAGGTTAAAGTCTAAAGTCTTGTTTCAAGTATGTATTTATGAGTTATAAGTTATATTTATTTTATTGTACAGCACTTTTTTGTTTGTTGTAAATTGCTTTATAATTAAAGTTGAATGAATGACTGAATGTCAACCTTTATGCACAAACTCTACTGAACTTCCAAAGCCTAAAGCCACACAAACAAATCGCCAAGAACTTCTAGAATGTCCTGAACTCAGCGTTCCGTTCTAGACAACTGACTCCTATCCCTCCTAAAACCAAGGCAACATCCATTCACAGGCGACGTCTTCCAGGAGGATCGCAAGCCAGTAATAAGTTTTGCTAGATTATTCATGGCTTAGTATAGAATATCTCAATAAACTTTGTTTCATTATGAAGTATTGTAAAGTCAAACTTTGCCCAGATCTTAAAGCTACCCTGCTCAGAATCAGGAAAGAAACCAATACCAGGTTTTGGATTATTTTTAGTGGCCACAAAATAAACCAGAACTGGTAAGATACACTAAATTGTGATAAACGGTGGATGGACTGGTCAATAGAATATATATATAGATTAGTGTATTCTATGAATTGTAAATCAATCAATATGGATCCTTGAGATTTGATTCCCCAAATAATTACCCTACCTACACAATTATCAAAGCCAAAGCTAACAAAATATGTGGAAGTATTACACTTCAAATGAATAGATGCATAACCTCTTGCACTAATGACCTATCGCATGCAAATTAACAGAAACACTTAACACCACATGAAATGTAGAGGTCCCTACAAAGGAAAGAAGAATTGGAAAAGCAGTTCTGTGGTCGCAAATGCCTTGTTGATGCCAGATGTCAGAGGAGAATGGCCAGTCTGGTTCGAACTGATAGAAAGGCAACAGTAACTCAAATAACCACTTGTTACGCACAACACGTCCAACCTTGAGGCGGATGGACTGCAGCAGCAGAAGACCACTCCAGGTGCAACTCCTGTCAACTAAGAACAGGAAACCGAGGCTACAATTCATAAAGGCTCACCAAAATTGGACAATAGAAGATTGGAAAAACGTTGCCTGGTCTGATGAGTCTCAATTTCTGCTACGACATTTGGATGGTAGAGTCAAAATTTGGCGTCAACAACATGAAAACATGGATCCATCCTGCCTTGTATCAGCGGTTCAGGCTGGTGGTGGTGGTGTAATGGTGTGGGGGATCGTTTCAATGCCACAGCCTACCTGAGTATTGTTGCTTGCCATGTCCATCCCTTTATGACCACACTGCGTGATGCTATCATGTCAATACGGACCAAAATCTCTGAGGAATGTTTCCAGTACCTTATTAAATCTATTCTATGAAGGATAAAGGCAGTTCTGAAGGCAAAAGGGGGTCCAACTTGTTACTAGTAAGGTGTACCTAATAAAGTGGCCGGTGAGTGTATGTGCGTGTGTGTTTGTATAAATGTGTTTGAGTGTGTCTGTTTGTTCTGGTTACTGAATGCAATTTGAATTAGTCATGTAATAATTTTCAAATAAAAGAACATGATATCTGAATGTATTTTGCTTGAAAACGCAGTACTTTGATAAAAATGCATTTATCTGTGTTATCTGGTGTATACACGTTCGTGAAAGTTGGGTTAATTCTGAGAAAATAAAGACAGAATTGTGAGGTAAAAGTTGCTATTCATTTATTTTTTCTTTAATTAGTGGTGGAAAACACACTTACATGAAATCCACAAAGTAGGAGTATTGTATTGTGTTGTAGCAAAAGATCAATGATGATGATATTCTGCTGTCAAAAAATAATATTTTTCAAATATATTCTTACAGTTTTCATTTATTGAAATATAATCAATCAATATGGGTTTAGCGTCGTTACAAAATATATTTTATTAAATTCTGATTAATATCACATTTTTAGAATGTCATTGTCAGGAATCGATTATATTCATGATGAATGATGAAACATCAATTAAAGTCTGATCTCAAGTTGATCTGTCATTGTTTTATTATTTCTTCTCAAAAACAACACCTAAATTAATTGCATTTTCTTCACTCATGTTTGTGACATTTTTATATTTGAACAGAAATAAAGTAAATGTTTGAGGAGACATGAAAACAAAATTGATTTGAGTGTTTATGACACATTTCTTTACTTATTTCAGTGACAGAAGTTGAGCTGCAGTATTAATGTCTGGAAGAGACTCATAACATCTCAATGTTACTGATTCATCATGCAGATCAAAGCATTATGGGTAGAATCTCATCAGTCTCTTCTGATTCAGCAACACAGTTTCACGGATCCAGACCAAACAGTAAACCCAGGATAGAGGGTCTGAGTGAATGTGGTCTGGACTGTGTGGATGAGTCTCATTGAACCTCTGTAGACTTTGTAAAAGGACAGAGTTCCTGCGCTCTCATCCACAAACACTCCTACTCTATTGATATATTGAACATAATCATCAAACAGTCCTGCCAAATCATACCAATCTGTTCCTCTGATGCTGATTGGCTTCACAGAGAGATCAGTCTCTATGTTATTGTGTCTGAATGAGTATCTGTCAGAAGAGCAGGACAAACTCCAGGACTGATCGTCAGATCCAAACACACACTCTTTACCTCGTCCCTTCCTGCTGATGTTCTTATATGATGCTGAAATACGCACATCTCCAGTCCACTCGATCTCCCAGTAACAGCGTCCACACACACTCTCTCTACACAACACCTGCTCCCAATGATCAAATCTGTCTGGATGATCAGGATACGACTGATACTCTTCCACACGTGACACCTTTCTGTTCTCCTCAGACAGACCGAGACGAGTGTGTGCTGTGTTTGCATCCAGTGTGAGAAAACAACCATCTGAACGCAAGAAAAGAGACATTTATAACAACAATAATCACTACAGCTCTTTCTCTCTGTGTATTTGTAGACATACATTTCTTCATTCCTGGTGAAATCCTGAATTCTCCTCCATGATCCACACTAGAAAATACACAAACGCAGTCAGTCAAAAAAAAGCAAAATAAACTGTTGCTATGCTGTTGCCAGGGAAATGAGTATGGTTGCTAGGGTGTTAGCATGTTACCATGTAGTTCCTTGGATGGTCTGTGTGGATTCTAGAGTGTTACTATGCATTTGCTAGGGTACATGGAGAGGTTGCTAGTGGAGCTGTGTATCTTGATACAGAACTGCACTGATTTCAATAGAATGTGTGAGAGATCTGTTTATTACAGACGGCCTGTAGTTATCAATGCTCCTACAGTATACGTGCTGCTAGGTTATCATTGCACAAATCAACACCCTTCACATCTAAATAATAAAAATAAGTATTAGTGTTTTAAACTAAACACTGTATTTCTCTCTCTCTCACACACACACACACACACACACACACACACACACGTTTGGTCAGATATTCTTCTGGGGACTCTCCATAGGTGTAATGATTTTTATACTGTAAAGACCACATATTCTATTGTCCTACACCAGCGGAGGGCAACTCTGATAGTGATGAGGGCCAGTATTTGTTCTCTTTTATACAAAGGGGCCAGATTACTAATCCACATCTTTAAACCTTGTACACTTGTTTACCTTTTTAATTCAAATGCCCTGGAGTTGTAGAGAAGCCAGAGCTACATCCATGCATTTTGTATATATGCAGGGTGACAAGGCTAGACCAAACAGAAGAACCCGATACTGGTAAATTTTGCCCCCGAAAGCGAACCTCAGGAAATTCCTGTGTTGCGGCAATATGAGGATCCATTGGGAACTAAGAATAGCTTGTCTGACAGGGTAGCATGTTCTATAGCCCAGCAGAGTCTGCATTTCCTCTGACAACAGATACACTCGTTATGGTTTCACAGAAGTGAAGACCATGATGATGTGCAAACGGAATCCTGTAGCCTCTCAGGCTTTTGAACCTATGGAGAGATATTTGGTAGTAGCTTCCACACTGCCAGTTTCTCTGAAAGTAGCACAAACTTTGACACTTCAGCTAGATAGGGGGGATGTTAGATGTTTGGCGTCCTTGCTGGAAACTGCTGCTCTTCAAAACACCACTGGTGGCAGAGAATGTATGACAGTCTCCAGGAAGGAGTCTCTATTCTCTGTTGGAACTGTACATGCCCCTCCCGAGGGGGACAAACTCCCACTGTCCTGCTTGCGCAAGATTCAGTGCTTCATCTTCGAGGAGAAAATATTCCTCAGGTCCAGTCTCTTTGAGGTGAACTGTGAAGCGCAGGGAGCCAGCACCAAAGTCCCTGCGAGGGGGTGCTAGGCTCGCCACACTTTCTTTTTGTGCTTCACACCTAAAAGGAACTGGACCTAGTCTGGACTGGGTAGCTGACAGTCCCGACTCTGGAGCACGTTGGGGAAAAAACCTCACAAATGCTTTGCCTTCTGAAACCTAGTGGCGACGGTGTTGATGGCGTAGCCATATTGAACGGAAGGCATAATGAGGGCATCAAGGAGAAAAGGACCTTTGTCCTTGATTCCCTTAAGGTTGAGCCACAAATGTCTCTCCATGGAAACCATGACAGCCATAGAATAATGGCACGGGCGAGAGTGGGAGGTGATTTTAACTGTATTAAATTAATATAGATAGAAATCATTTAGAACCTTATATGCCTTCTAGAAATCAATTTATTCAGTTTGCAGAAACCTGTACCTGGACTCATGTGCATGATAGAGGAATTGATACAGACAAATCTAAAATATTCCTGCTTAACATACTTCAGCTTGTCCAATGAGCAGGCTGAGTCCTCCAGTTTTTCAGAGAGCAGCTTGACTCCTGAATCTCCAGGATGATTGTAGCTTAGATCCAGCTCTCTCAGGTGTGAGGGGTTTGAAGTCAGAGCTGAAGACACATAACCACAGCCTTTCTCTGTCACCATACAGCCAGACAATCTGAAAACACAGCATTAGTGTTATATTGTTTTTTGTTAGATTGTGGGGCATGGCACAACAACTGTTTCATCCTGTGTGGACACAGTGTAATGCTAAGCCAGCAGAGGGAGCTCTCTGTTTCCACTCCCCAGATCTGCTTCTCTCTGGTAACTTCCTGTTTGGTGGCCATATGAGCTGGGCCACACCAAACAGAATGTGCAAAGTATTTTTTTACTTTACTTACTCTTACTTACTTACTATACTTACTCTACAAAGCATTTTTCTTGTCATTGTATTGTTTTCATTGCCTTGTTTATTTTGTTACTTTAAAGTGATCTTGAACTTTGACCATGGATAGTTGCTTTGTGTTTTGTGAATGTTTTGCTGCCTGCCCTGACCAGTGTTTCTGGATTACACTTTTGTCTCGACCTTAGATATTACTGTTTACTGGTATTCAGACTTTGCCTATTTTGAGCACATTGTGTTTAAATAAAGTTTGCACTTGGATTTATCATCATTGTACTTTGAGTTTAGTTAAAGTTTACAGCAATGCTAAGGGGTTGATATTCTTCATGTTGTTCTGCTGCGCTCTATTACACACATATTAGCTGTTTGTTTGAATCACAAAAACATTTAACATGTAAATTCTTATTTTCGGTCTACCTCAACTGTATATGTCAGAGTCAGCTGGTTATTAGGATGGCTAATTAATAAAGGGCAGATGTTGATTCAATGCAACTTTTATGTAGGTACAGTATATAGCCATGCAGTACGCTAAACATTCCTCCAAAAAGGAGGGAATCCTCCTGGGCCATGTGGGCCATTAGCTCTGCTGCCAGAATTCTGACTAAAACCAGATAATCTGAGCATATCACACCAGTCCTCATGTTCTTACAACATCCTGGATGACAAGGGGGTTGAATACATTTGTGTTTTAAACGTAAACTACATCATTAAGGTAAACTTGGGTCAATCAGAATGGAGTTCACTGTAAACCCCTGACTCTCACTTTTCCTATTATGTTAAATTATTAAATAATAACTAGTAAGTTATTATTTGTAGTTTTCCAGTTAACAGTACTTGTGTACTTTTGTAGTCCTTTGTTATTTTATTTATTGCTTTAGTAATCACATACTTGCAAAATCATATACTTAGTATGTCTGTTGAGAAACCATCAAAATAAACAGTTAGCATATATTAGTTATATGAGTTAGCAGACACACTTCTAATACTCTAATGAACGCTAGTTGACGTAGTTGCAGAGTTACTTATCAACAGGTACTTATCAACTCTCTGTCATATTATGGCAGTTTGAGGAAAAAAAAAAAATTACTTGCTTTATGTAAAGTTATGTTATGTGCTCTTCCCAGGCATTACTTATAGGAAAAAAAATATTCCATCATTAATACAACACAGTTTTCCACATTTTAAAAGGACAGAGTCATTACTTTAGTTGAGGGGCCACATAAATGATGAAATCACGAGAAGCTAATGCTTAGCTATTGATTCTGAATTCTGTATTTGAATGTCAACAGAACTGACATACTGTGCTGTGATTGGTCAGTGTTGGGGTCTGTCCATTAACTGCAGGCTGGATGACATGAACATGTTTGAAAACTCATAATTAATGATTAGTTCTCACATTGATCGACATACTGTTCTAGTCTGTATGCGTTCTAGTCTGTATGTGTAAGTTAAAAAGAAATTTTTACTTCCACATGCACAAATTATTATATTTTTTATTCACAAATTATGAAACACACTAGATCTAGTATATCACGTAATCTTAGAATACAGTTTAAATACTTTTAATTTTCTAAGTTATCTCCCCCTCCCTTATCCCCAAAATTTTGCACATTGTTCCCATTTACCTACAGCTATGTAAAGCAGTAAGCTATGGTCGTGCAGAAAAATGGTGTTAACGTAATTTCAGATTAAGTTATAAAATACTTAGTGTAAGTGCTTTATAATTTTGCTGGTGAATACCACCTTATTCCCCAAACATTACATTTTGTTTCTTTTATACCAAAATCATTAGGGTATAAAGTAAAGATCATGTTTCATGAAAAACCTTTTTTTATATCCTAAAACAAATATATAAAATTATCATTTGTGATAAGTAATATTATTCATTGATGAGGACTTCATTTACACAACTATAAAGGTGGTTTTCCCAGATTGCAGATTTTCAATCTGGCCAAATATTGTAATATCCTAATGTTAACACTTTGGAATAGGTAACGCTTGTTAACCTTTAATCATAGATTTTTCCTCAGTAAATTTCTTATTTGCTGCTTATTAATAGTTAGTAAGGTAGTTGTTATTTTTAGGTATTGGGTAGGATTATTAGGGGTGTAGAATAAGAACAAGTAGCATAAGGCATTAATATGTGCTTAATTAGCACTAATAAATTGCTAATATGCATGTTAATAAGCAACTAATAGGTGTAACCACAAAAAATGGTAAAGTGTTACTATCCTAATAAACCACACATCAAAATTTTTTTCAGCTTTCAGTTGATGTTTAAATCTAGAAAAATTCACTCTTGACTGTTTCTGTGGTCCAAGGTCACATTTAAATAAACAGTGCCATACTGGATAATTATAGAAAATAACATCTCAGGCTTTACAATTTGGTAAATACATTTTTCTTATTTGTTTTATTGAAAGCATTTACCTCAGAATCTCCAGATGACAGTTTGGACTCTTCAGTCCTGCAGTCCAGATCTTTCACCTATAGAGCAACATTTGGCGCATCATAAAGAGGAAGGTGCGACAAAGAAGGCCCAAGATGATTGAACAGTTAGAGGCCTGTATTATTAGACAAGAATGGGAGAGCATTCCTATTTCTAAACTTGAGAAACTGGTCTCCTCTGTCCCCAGACGTCTGTTGAGTGTTGTAAAAAGAAGGGGAGATGCCACACAGTAGTGAAAATGTCCTTGTCCCAACTTTTTTGGGGTTTGTTGACACCATGAAATTCTGAATCAACATATTTTTCCCTTAAAATGGTACATTTTCTCAGTTTAAACTTTTGTTCCGTGAGTTATGTTCTATTCTGAATAAAATATTAGAAGTTGGCACCTACACATCATTGCATTCAGTTTTTATTCACGATTTGTATAGTGTCCCAACTTTTTTGGAATCCGGTTTGTACATTTTTCTTATTTGATTAATTGAAAGCCTTTACCTCAGAATCTCCAGATGACAGTTTGGACTCTTCAGTCCTTCAGAGAGCAGCTTCACTCCAGAATCCTGCAGGTCATTGTTACTCAGGTCCAGCTCTCTCAGGATGTTTGAGTTTGAGGATTGTAAAACTGAAGACAAACGTCCACAAGACTGAGCAGTGAGTTTGCATCCACATAGCCTGTGTAAAGAACAAGACAAACAATTAGATTGAAAACAAAGGTGTATGGATTTTAGATTTTGAATGTATGTTTCAGTATTTTATTTCTTCGTAAAACACCTGTTGTGCAAAATCCCCTTCCTCATGCGCGAGTCGAACTTGTCCGGACTTGTCTAGTGCAGGCAAGAAGAAGTTCGAGTTCGGCAGCATCTAGAATAGCGGAGTATATGGAGTTCCCTGGCTTTGTTTATTTCTTTAAAGTCTGTTTTCTATTGTGTGGTATTGTTGTGCATTGATAATTCCGTAAGTAACAATATTTGTTATCATTGTAGTGTTTCAGAGTGTTATAACGTAATTCAGTTTATTCTACCTCAGTTTGCGTTATTACGATTGCGTCATTATAAATGCAATAGCTAGGCATTTGACACATCATTCGATTGTTCGCAATCAATATATATATTATTTATTTGTATAAAGTATCGCTTGTTGTGTACCGATGTAAATATTGAATCATTACATTGAGCACCCGAGAGCGCTAGTATAGCTAGCACAGCATAATTTGACACTGCAAACAGCAGCAGCAGCACCGGTCTGTTAATAAAGCTGATTATGTGCTCATATGTGGCAAGAAGCTCTTGTTTAGTTTAGTTCGCTATTACCTTTGACAATTATATAGTTTATATAGAGTATGTCGTTCATATCTGTATTTCTATCGTCTCATAAATGATCACATGTATTTACCATCTGTATTTCTTCTCCGACAGAAACCACACCCACCCCACACACGTTTGTACCTATCCACACCAATCAATAAACCTGAACATGTTCACTGTGGAATAGCTGCAGTTCTTTCTAACCGAAGAATTAGGCCAGCTGAGTTTCAGCCACGCGACTGCGCACAGAATATCTCACACCTGTTGTGTTTTATGCAATTGTTAAATTTTGTCCAATTGCAACATGTTTGTATTAATTTAAATCTGTAATTATGAAAACAAAAGAAAACATACTTAGGAACCAACAAGATAAAGGATACAGGAAACGCAAATTCATATACAATAGAATAAAAAGAAAGTGGAGGTTCGTCTGAATAACATACAAATAAAAAAAGTAAGTAAAATTAAACCTTATAGATTTATCATAGACATTCTTCATCAACGCAAAAACGTAATTCAAAATATCATAGATCAAACAATATCACGGTCTAGTTGTATACTTTTTCTTAATTTACAGAAATGTAATTACATTTACCATTGAGGTGAATTGCTAATAGACTGTGGTCTATCAACTGCAAAAGACAGATTAAAATTAAACAAAAGCACTTCAAAATGGAAAATGTTTGTACGTTTTAAAGCAGGGTAAGCTATTTTTTGGGCCGAATACCAAAATAAATTTACCATCAGAAGAGGGCTGAGACCCTTTTGGGATGGGGCGTGCTTTTTGTGGGAATTGCAAATATCAGCATTGGCATTCAGATATTGTTTACCCTGTCTTTATTATTAAAGAGTTTATATTTATTTATTTATTTATTTGTTACATGTAATAAAATGTTGAAAATATATTTTTAAGTTATCAGTGTTCTCTTTTTATAAATTACAGAGCACAGTTGTTCTTGAGGTCAAAAATATAACAATGTTAGAAGAATGTGGTCTTTGGTATATTTTTTACTGCAAAACACCACAATAAATAGCACAGGTATTGCAACAAATACAAATCTGAAAAAGGGTTGCAAAATTTGTGAGGAATTGTTAATACAGACTACACAAAGACCTCTTTGACTGGTTTATTGAGTCACCAACAACTTTCCTATTCACTGCCAAAAATGTGATTTTGAAAGATTTTTTAAATTTTGTTAATTTCATTAAAAAAAAACACATGCTAAATAAAAAAAACTTTCTTTTTTTAAAAGTGGAGTGTTACTTACCGAACTGATCTGGATTCTTTAACCACAGGTAACAGATACTGAAGAACTTCATCTCCTGTATGTTGTTCTCCTATAAACTCTTTTAAATCAAAAACATCCATCTTCTGCTCTGATGTCAACAACACATAAACCAAAGCTGACCACTGAGAAGTGTATAGTGTGGTTTTTCTTATTTCTCCAGATTTCAAATAACCTTGGATCTCCTGCATCAGTGAATCATCACCCAGTTCATTCAGACAGTGAAACAGATTGATGGATTTCTCTGAAGAGTGATTCTCAGTGATCTTCTGTCTGATGAAATAAGCTGTTTTCTCTTTGTTGTAGGGACAGCTTCCTGTCTGGATCAGTAGTTTTCTTAAGAGAGTTTGATTGGACTCCACTGAGAGACCCAGAAGAAACCTCAAGAAAAGATCCAGATGGCCATTCTTACTTTGTAGAGCCTCGTTTACAGCTATCTGATGCAGCTCAGATAGTGAATTAGATTTCTTCTGGTGAAACATCTTAGACAACAGACTCTGTTTGGTTTGGTCAAACACATTTCTATTCTTGATTGTAAATGAGAGGTACACATATAGAGCTGCTAGATGTTCCTGAAGGGACAGATGAACGAAGCAGAAGACCTTCCCCCTAAACAAACCCAGCTCCTCTCTAAAGATTTGAGTGCACAGTCCTGAATAAATTGATGCTTCTGTCACATCAATGCCACACTCTTTCAGGTCTTTATCATAGAAAATCAAGTTTCCTTTCACAAGCTGCTGAAAAGCCAGTTTCCCCAGTTTGAGGATCATGTCTTTATCAGTCACATTCTTCTCATAGTCCTTCTCATGTTTGATGTTGGTCTGAAGGATCAGGAAGTGTGTGTACATTTGAGTGAGAGTATTGGGAATTTCTCCAGTCTCTGCTTGACTCAAGATCTTCTCAAGAACAGTGGCTGAGATCCAGCAGAAGACTGGGATGTGACACATGATGAAGAGGCTCCTGGAAGACTTCAGGTGTGAGATGATCCTGTCGGCCAGACTCTGATCACTGATCCTCTTCCTGAAGTATTCCTCCTTCTGTGGCTCATTGAAGCCTCGTATCTCTGTCACTCGATGAACGCACTCAGAGGGGACAAGATCAGCTGCTGCTGGTCTGGAGGTGATCCAGATGAGAGCAGAGGGAAGCAGATTCCCCACAATCAGGTTCATCAGCAGCACATCCACTGAGGCTGACTCAGATATATTACACAGTTTCACTTTACTCTTAAAGTCCAGAGACAGACGACACTCGTCCAGACCATCAAAGATGAACAACACTTTGTATTCATCACTGGATATTTTCATTTCTTTTATTTCAGGGAAAAAGATGTGAAGAAGATCTGAAAGACTGAGTGTTCTGCTCTTCATAAAGTTGATTTCTTTGAAAGGAAGTGGAAATATGAGCTGGACATCCTGATTCTCTTTCTCTTCGGCCCAGTCCAGGATGAACTTCTGCACAGAGACTGTTTTTCCAATGCCAGCGACTCCCTTTGTCAGCACAGTTCTGATGTCTTTGTCTTGTCCAGGTAAAGGTCTGAAGATGTCACTGCATTTGATGGCTGTGTCCTCTGTTGCTTCTCTCCTGGATTGTGTCTCAATCTGTCTCACCTCATGCTCATTATTGATCTCTCCTCTCTCACTCTCTGTGATGTAGAGCTCTGTGTAGATCTCATTCAGCAGTGTTGGGTTTCTCTGTGTTGCTGTTCCCTCACACAGACACTCAAACTTCTTCAGCAGATTTGATCTAAGTGTGTTGAGGACTCTTCTCTTAAATTCTAAAGACTGAATCACTGATGTCTCTCTCTTCGTAGACACACAGCTGGACTCTGCTTCTGATCTCTTCTGATGAATTGAACTAAAAGAGAGCGATTTAAGCTAGTCACTTAAATTACTGTATTTAACACTGCAGTTGTTTATTTATTATTACCAAAATTATAAATATATAAGAGCATTTTATAATCATTTCATAAAATGTATTTACAAAAATAATCTATATCTGTATAATGTTATATTATTAATATACCATAATATAACATTATACAGCAAAACATAATCTGAGTGTCATACCTGAGTCCAGGCTGTATATCTTCACTCTTAAACTTCATTGGCGGATCCATAGAGCAGTCGCTCTTTATAGACACACAGCTGAGCTCTACTTCTGATCTCTTCTGATGAACTGACCTGAAACAGAACAGATGTAATCCTTTATAATCAGAATTATCTTAATATATTACAAGATGATAATCTTAATATACTTAAAAAAACTTACAACTTAAACTTAAAAAAGTGTTTGTGGCTTTATTTCTATGTGAGAAAAGCTTTACTGTGTTCCTCAAATTACCTGCAGTCTGGAAAATACTCTTCATCTCCAGATGTTTGTGTTTCATTCATGATGGATCTGAACAGTTTGATCTCCAACACTGACTCTAGATGCAAAAGAGAAATAATTACAAAAACTACAGTAACTAATTAAACATCTTTATATTGTTATAAATAATTCTATTAAACATTTGAAGTTGTTTTGTTTTGTAAAGAATCAATTATGTTTATAAAATGACATAACATCAACTCTGCAACCGGGGCCCCACCATGGAGCCAGGCCTGGGACTGGGGCTCGCATGCGAATGCCTGGTGGCCGGGTAATTTCCCACGGGACCCGGCCGGGCCCAGCCCAAAAGAGCGATGTGGGGCCATCCTTCCATGGGCCCACCACCTGCAGAAGGGATCGTAAGGGGCCGGTGCTTTTTGGTGTGGGCGGCAACTGAAGGTGGAGACCTTGGCAACTCATCCCCTGGACACAGAATCTGGTTTTAGGCACATGGAATGTGACCTCTCTGGGGGGGAAGGAGCCTGAGTTGCTGCAGGAGGTGGAGAGGTACCGACTAGATATAGTTGGGCTCACCCCCACATGCAGCTTGGGCTCTGGAACCCATCTCCTCGAAACAGGCTGGACTCTCCACTACTCTGGTGTTGCTTGGAGTCCTTGGAAGGGGTGCTGGGAAGTGCTCCGACCGGGGACTCTATCGCTCACGTTGGAGATGCTAGCAACACCTGGAGGGGTGTAATTGGGAGGAACACACACCCCGATCTGAACCAGAGTTGTGTTCTGTTGCTGGAATTCACGGTCTGTCCATAACGAACACCACGTTCAAGCATAAGGGTGTCCACCAGTACACGTTGCACTAGGACACACTGGAGAGGAGAATTCGTCCGATAGTCGAATCTCAGCTTCAGGAGGAACAATGCGGCTTTCCTCCTGGATGTGGAACACTGGATCAACTCTATACCCTCTTCAGGATACTCGAGGGTTCTTAGGAGTTTGTCCAACCAGTCCACATGTGTTTTGTGGATTTGGGGAAGGCATTCAACCGGGTTCCTCGCGGTGTCCTGTGGGGGGTGCTCTGCGAATACGTGATGAGGGACCCATTGCTAAGGGCTCTCCGGTGCTGAGTATGAAGCTGCTGGGATGAGAATCAGCACCTCTAATTCTGAGGCCATGGTTCTCAGTCGCACAAGGTTGGCCTGTCCCCTTCAGGTTGGTGGGGAGCTCCTGCCTCAGTTGGAGGAGTTTCAGTATCTTGGGGTCTTGTTCACGAGTGAGGGGAGGATCGGTGCAGCTTTTGCAGTAATGTGGTCACTGTACTGGCCTGTCATGGTGAAGAAGGAGCTGAGCTACAAGGCAAAGCTCTTGATTTACCGGTCAATCTTCGTTTCTACTCTCACCTATGGTCATGAGCTTTGGGTCATGATCGAAAGGATGAGATCCCGGATACAAGCAGGATGTGACCTCCGTAGGGTGGCTGGGCGCTCCCTTAGAGATAGGGTGAGGAGTTCATTCACTCGGGAGGAGATCAGAGTAAGGCAAGGCAAGGCAAGGGAGGTGTTCCGGGCATGTCCTATCGGGAGGAGGCCCCAGGGAAGACATAGGACATGCTGGAGGGACTATGTCTCTCGGCTGGTCTGGGAGCGCCTCGGTGTTCCCCCGGAAGAGCTGGAGGAAGTGTCTGGGGAGAGGGAAGTCTGGGCGTCTCTACTTAGATTGTTGCCCCGTGACCCTGCCCCAGATAAGCGGTAGAAGATGGATGGATGGATAGTTTTATGTGGTCAGTTTGAACAGGTCTGATAAAACCACTGGAGCAAAGTATTACTGACAATAATTGTTCTCTCATTTTACACTTTTATTTCTCTAACAAATGCTTTATGCTTATTTACAATGAGAATAAATGATTTTTAGTGATTTTTTCATGTGACATTTACAGTGCATGTGTCATATTTATTTACTATTTTTGCACACAATAATATAAAAGTTTTAAAAAGTTTTAACAGAATATTAGAGTGAAACATCTTAAAAATCCTGTTTGTTCATATTTAATCATGTTTAATGAGTGCTTCATATATAGGATATTTAATGTTTACTTACATGAATAAGGAAATGCCTTTCAGCTCCACAGCTGAAGACTTCCCGTTCTTTTACTAAACAAGTTCCCAAGCCTTCCCATTATTTTTGTTTATCTTCCCACATAAGCAAATAAAAAGAATGATTAGTTTTTCAAAATTGAGAAAAAAATCTTATAATCAAGTATAAAAATGAATGTTACAATCTACAGAAATGTCTCCCTGGCAGCTTGTAAAATAGACACACACACACACACACACACACACTAGTAAATTTATAACAATAAAACACACCCGTGTCTCTGATGTACAGTTAATGATTCATACTGACTTGTTGTTAACTCTAAGACTGGCAACTTAGATAGAGAGCCTTTAGACGACTGAACTCTATAATGAAGTAAATCATTCACAAATTTTTGTGTTGAGAAGCACATCGACCAACCAGCGCTTTTTTTATCACCTTCATAAATTTATGCCATACATAATATGACTTTGTAAAGTATATCACATTTTCTATATTCCAAGTTCTAATGTTATTTGTCCAATATGTTTGGCTCGAAGGCACTGTATCCTTGTGAGGTGTCTGAGACTTTTGAGGTATGAAATAATGTACATTCTTTAATAAAATAGCACACTTGAAACCATCTCAAGTGGTAACTAAATACATTTTTGAATACAAAGATAGTTAAAAGTGCATTTTAGTTCATATTCATGGAATCTCAAAATATCACAGTTAAGTGCACTTAGATGAGCTTAAGTTTATCTGAAGAAGTACTAAAGAATAATTTTTAGTATATGTACAAAAATAGTGCGATAGATTAATTTGATTGTTGAAGTGTACTTGTTTTTTTACCTGAGGGAGGTAAAACCATTTGATGACTTGGGCAAGGACGATGTCTAGGTAACATTTTATTAAATTGGTGTGGAAAATTTAAATTTAAATTTAAAAAACTTGTTCAGATACCATTATGGTACAAGTCCCAGACCTAGATGTTCAGACTAAAAAACGTTTCATAGGGAATTTGTTTAAATTCAGTTTACACCAAAAGGGGGTTAGTGGGAGTTTAAGAACATTTCAAAATGAAGGACGTAAAAATGGAAGAAGAACAGAACGTGTAGATTCATACTGCATTCATTTAGAAGATATTCACAAAGAATAACTATGTATACAGAATTCAATATATGTACAAAACTGAACAGAATTCAGCACTATAAAATGAACATGAAAAAAAGTTCCTAGTCACTTTTTAGTGGTGTTCTTTTAATTTCTATAGCTTGCATGTTTTGCGTTAATGTTATCGTTAAAGTATTCAGGCCTAATGTAGGAACATTAGTTTGATGTCCTGGGCATCAGTGTGGTCCAAGTCCAATAAAGAGAAGTGTTTGACAGCAGATGGTTCCATACGCTCTTTATAATCACTCTTGAGGTACTTTGATGTCATACGGATCGCTGGACAATGGGTTAAGCCCCCAGAGATGTATAGGTTAGTTTTGTGAGGGACGTATCGAATTTATGGAGCTTCAAAATAATGGTCACCATCTACCAGCATCACAAAGCTTGGAAGAGCCAGGATAAAGCTGTGTTCATCTGAAAGCTATATACAGCTAGAATGTCTTGGGGGTGAGTAGATTATGAGGTCATTTTCATATGAAATATGAAAAAACGTTCAGTTCATGTGTTGATTGATTTAGTAAGGCATTAAAGTGATCTGTCATGACACAATAAAGAGCCACAAAATAGTAATTTAAAAAAAATTACATTTTAAAGTGAAGACCTTAGCTGCATCCCAAACGATGCACTACACTATGCACTTATAAACTATACATTTATGAAAACTTGAAGATTAGGTCTAGCTAATTTAAACTCTCTAATTTGTCATACTACAAAAAAGCACACTTAATTAGCACTAATCAAGCATGAAAATAGACATACTTGAAGTTGTTCCAATTTAGCATCAAAAAAGTACACTTAAAGTTATACCTTTATTATAATTTTATTACAACTAAATACACTAAAATACAGAAATAGTTTATCCAGAAAAGCACGCTTGAACTAATCATTAACATTAAATGCAATTAAGATGTAAAGTTACTTTATAAAGTTGATACATTTAAAATCTAAACTCATATGTAGTCATGTATACAGCGATTGATTTTAAAACTTATCATTCATACTATCTATATGTTTATATTAATTTAAAATAAAAGCTTAATTACTACTAAGCTGGCTTTTGTAAGGAGATAAAATTTCTGATTTTATTTGAATGTTTTACTCTGTAGCATGCTTTCATTTGGAGTAAGAGAAGCTGGGGGAGTGGCTTTATTGCATCAGAGATGCACTTTGCTTGAAGCTGATTGGTCAAATTTGAGTTTGACCTCTCTAAACCAGAGCGGGTTAACTTTGGAGCGTAAGTTACTATGGCGATGAACGCAGCTAAAAGCCAAACCAATCTCATGTTACCTAAAACCCAAAGTTGGCGTTACGGTACAGGCAATCAAAACACTTCAGTTAGTGCATCTGAAGCAGGTAGGTCAGAAGCTGTTCATTTAACTTTGTTTAACTATTCTTTGTGTTTTTAAACTCTGTGTTTAGTTGCCTTTTCTAAAAATCCGCACACTCTGTGCCACTCGAGTATATATTATATTTGCTGGTGCCATTTTTAGTAAATATATAGTTGCTTATAATCTTTGTTATCAGCTCTGACCAAAATATTGGAAACACTGATAACGTAATTGCTTAAGTAAATTCATTTTGCAATTTACTGCTTATATTATTTAATATATATTATTTAAAGACTATAAAACGACTATAAACTGAAAACTTTAATAGTTTTTTTGTGTAATTGACTGTTTTTTACTACAGTATGATACGAATGTGAAGAATTTGACTGTATTAAAGCAGTGTTGAATACTGTACTTTTACTCTATCCAGATTATTAAATTATTGTTAAACTTCTAGTAAGAAAATCTATCGTAAATTACTAAACATACATATACTCACAATTTTCAGTTCCTACATTCACACTCCTGTATCAGACATTTAACTCTGAATAAACAGTAAGAAAGTGCTCTTAATTATTATTATTATTTTTTAAATTTCAGCATTTTTTCTAACAATATGAATCTTTGCTTTCACTTCTTATCAATTCAACACGTCTTAACGTAACATTTAACTCGTAGCTGAATAAGAGTTTGAATTTATTTCTAAAAAATGATTGAACAGTAGTGTATATTTTTAGAAAAGATCTCTATTTTAACTCAATTCTTTTCTTTTTAGCTTTTTATTCATCAAAGATCACGTGAAACATGTATGTGTGTTTGCTGTTAATAGTTGCTCTTGCAGACGTGTGGTTGTGGTATTTTGGCGTGACTGACTGAGTGCCAGTTCCTTTGACTGTCTGCCTGTGCAGGAATGAAACCTTTAAGGCACTGCAATTATGTTTTGACGATCAAAGCACAAAAAAGCGGGAACATTTAACTCTAATTCACATAGAATATAATCAGCATAACACAACTTTTAGTATTGATTTAAAAATGCAGTTATTTAGATTGGCACGTCATTTAAATGTTTTAATGTGGTTGTGCAAATTTTTTTTCTGTACTAAAACATATGGATTATAGCAAATACTGTAAAGCATCAATGTTATACCAACAAAAAAAGAAAGAAAAAAAGTTTTAACTCTAAAACCAACCTCTCGACATTCTTCTTAGGAAGACAGAGACTTTAAAATAAGCATCCATAATCTGAGAGAACATGAGCGCACCACCTTTAAAATGAGTTCTCCAGCTCAAGAATCGTGCTGTATGTCGGTAAAGAGAAAAGATTCCATGGAAAAGTATCCTATTTCATTCAGTGATTCAACAGTGAGCTCTGACCCCAGGTAAGACGCTAGATATTTCTGCATTTGGTAGAGTGATTTGCCCAAAGTGAATCCTTTTCAATCTAAAGAATTTTCAGTAAGCACTTGTCTAAATCCCGCCTTCACTTTAAATGCACAAATGTTTTTTGTGAAACAATTTTGCAACTGTTGAAACTTCTTGAGGTTCGAAAAACCCTATCGGGCCCAGACTTTCCCAGAGAAAAGCTCTTTCTCTCTCTAATCAAATATTAGTAGTATTACAAATGTTTGTTGTAATCTTTATTTGTAAATGAATAAATGCAAGCTGTACAGCATGTTTGAGTAAAATGCTGTTTTGTTTATTTTTGGCAGCATTAGCACAAAACAGAGATCAGACTCTTTAGAAACCTGTTCTGTCTCTGTGAAGAGTAACATGTCTATGTCTCAACCCAATGACCTCTGAACTTAGGGTAGATGACAAACATGTAGCCTTTCTGTGCCGACCAGTGGATGATCAAATACACAGAGTTAAACACCAGCACAAAAACAGCATGAAAAAAAGGTTTGAGAGATTATTTGAGGTAATCAAATTGCAAGAAAATGAAACCCTCTTGAACAGGATCTACACACAGCTCGACATCATAGAAGGAGAGAGTGAAGGAGTGAATGAGGAACATGAGGTTTTACAGATGGAGAAAACAGCCAAAACAAAACACTCACAAGACACTTCAATTTACTGCAATGACATCTTTAAAGCCTCGTCTGAAACAGGATGTGAGGAGAAGGACCAGATTAAGACTGTTCTTACTAAAGGCATTGCTGGAATCGGGAAAACCGTCTCTGTGCAGAAGTTCATTCTGGACTGGGCAGAGGGAAAAGCCAATCAGGATTTGGACTTCATGTTTGTGCTTCCATTTCGAGAGCTGAACTTGATCCGAGATCATCAGTACAGTCTTCACAGACTTCTGCTTGACTTTTATCCTGAATTACAAAATCTGGACTTAAAGGTTTATGAGGAGTGTAAGATTGTGTTCATATTTGATGGTCTGGATGAAAGCAGAATTACACTGATGTTTTCCGATTTTCAGAAAGTTTGTGATGTGCCTGAGACTTCATCAGTAAGTATGTTGATGTCAAAACTCATGAAAGGAGAGCTTCTTCCCTCTGCTCTCATCTGGATCACCTCAAGACCAGCAACAGCCAATCAGATCCCATCCAAATACATCAACCGTCTGACAGAAATTGATGGATTCAGTGACCTTCAGAAGGAGGAATATTTCAGGAAGAGAATCAGTGATGAGCATCAAGCCAGCATAATCATCTCACACATCAGAAGAGTAACAAGCCTTCACATCATGTGCCACATACCCGTCTTCTGCTGGATCTCATCCATTGTGCTTCAAAAGTGCAGAAATGCCTCAAACTCTGACTGAAATGTACATCCACTTCCTGCTGATTCAGATCAACATGAGGAACCAGAAGTATCAAGAGAGAGATTCAAGGAAACTCCTGCAGACCAACAGAAAAGTGATTATGAAACTTGCTGAAGTGGCTTTCAATCAGCTGATGAAGGGCAATGTGCTGTTCTATGAGGAGGACCTAACTGAAAGTGGCATAGATGTAACTGAGGCCTCAGTGTATTCTGGGGTTTGCACTGAAATTTTTAAGGAGAATTGGGTGTTACATCAGAGGAAAGTCTACAGTTTCATTCATCTGACTGTTCAGGAGTTTCTAGCAGCTTTTTATGTGTTCATTTTTTATGTAAGTACGATAGTGGATGGACTAAAAAATTTTGTTTCATTACAAAATTTACTTAAAGGTGCAGTAGAGTAAAACTGGACACCTGGATCATCTCTTGTGTTTCCTGTTGGGTGTCTCACTGGAGTCCAATCAGAGACTTTTAAAGGATCTACTGATACACACAGTAAACAGCTCAGAGAGCATCAGGATAACCCCACAATACATTACAGAGAAGATCAAAGATGGACAGCAACTTTCCACTGAAAAATCCATAAATTTATTTCACTGTATGCTTGAAGTAAAAGATCACACTCTGTCCAGAGAGATTCAAGAGTTTGTAAAATCGGACAAACAGTTAGAGAAAAAGCTCTCTCCTGCTCACTGCTCAACAATTGCCTACATGTTTCAGATGTCAGAGGAACCGTTCGATGAGTTGGACCTCAAAAAATACAATACATCAGATGAAGGAAGAAGAAGATTTATACCAGCTTTATTCAACTGCACAAAAGCTTAGTGAGTGTTAAATCTGTTAAAAAATATATAAAATGGCTTAAATTCTCTAAAAAAGTAACATCTTTTTTTGTATTTTGTCTCATAGTTTGGCTGACTGTAGTATTACTGCTCAGGAATGTGAAATTGTGTCTTCAGCTCTACAGTTCTCAAACTCTGTCCTAAGAGAGCTGGATCTTGGTAACAATGATCTGCAGGATTCAGGAGTGAAGCTGCTTTCTGAAGGATTGAAGAGTTCAAACTTTCAACTGGAGATACTGAGGTGTGTGACAAAACATGTTGACATGAGTAAATGCACCCCCTCTCCAGACTTACGCTACAGGAGAAAAAGGTTTTTACAATCAGTTTTGGACTTAGAATGGCCATCAGACAAGAAAACGTTTATTATTAATATTATTTGCTTGTCATCTCTGTCAGGCATGCCTTTCCTCATCCTCTCATGGACCTTTTAACAATTCAAGTTAATGCCTTTTTTTAGCATTAGCTAAAACTGATAGGTGGACAACAGAATGTGATGTGGGACAATATTGGTGATACAATCAGCAAATTTCATTGTTAATGCTAATGTTTGGGGCCATAGAATATATTTCCCTTCCCCCCCTTCGATCTAAGTTCAAACTGTAAGGGTCCACCAACCGACCAGAATCCAGTGGCTGGTTGAAGGCTGTATGCGTGTAGACTCTTTCTGGCGCTTCTGCAAAATCACTTATATTTATTAACCTTTTTTTCCCCCAATTTTAGTACTGACCTTATATAATTTGATCTGACTCCAATTTCCGTGATTCTGACTATTAATTTTAATGTTACTGCTGATCCCTCTAGTTGCGATTGAATTTAGATCATTAACTATAATACTTCTTAGTTTCGACTTTTCGTTCGTTAGGAATCTGGGTCGCTTAGAGACCTTGTTTGGCCAGAACAGACTCACAACACATCTGGGCTAGTCCAGGTCTTAGTCAGAGGCTACCCCGTAGATCACTTACCTTAATGCAGCCATCTCCTCAATAGACTCAAAAAGAGTAATTTTTATGCGTTCCCTAAGTAATAGCATGCTAAGCCAGTTTGGTGGCCAGAAGTCAAGATCTCAAAAATGTGCCCTCGGCTCCATCCATTGATCGTTGATCTGACTCACCCTAGCACGCCAACAATGCGGAAAAGCTCAGAAGTCACTAATCTACTAGAAAAGTTATTCCAGACAATATTATAAGTTAATCAAGATGTACTTTTATTATGCCAGGCAGTACTGTTTTCCAATTCATGAAATTTCATTACATTTACACAACTGATCAGCAGTAAACACACAAAAATAAAGAAAGCAAACTAAAAACAAACAGATAAAACAAATTATAAAAAGCATCATTCAAAGGTCATCGTACCTGGCAATGAAGACACACAGAAGTTGTGCGGGAAGATCTGTTTACAGAAAACTTCCTCGAGTGGTTTGCCCACTTTCTTTAAATACCCAGACTGATCAAAGAATCAAACATTTAGCACCCAAATATGAAACTTCTCCCCAAACCATTCCCGTGCTCATCCTTGGAGCAAAGACAAATGGTTATCAAATGGTCTTTATTGGGGCACACGCTCACCAGGAGACCAGAAACCCTTTCACCGGTCACACCTGAACCATTTACATTAGCCTCCCATCTGCATCTGTCACACTCAAGGGGAAGGAAAACATGATTTTTTTAGAATATCTGTCTGTTTGTCTTTGTGTGTCTTTAGGTTGTCAGGTTGTATGGTGACAGAGGAAGGCTGTGGCTATTTGTCTTCAGCTCTGACTTCAAACCCCTCACATCTGAGAGAGCTGGATCTGAGCTACAATCATCCAGGACCATCAGGGGTCCAGCTGCTTCAACACAAACTGGAGGATCCAGACTGTAAACTGCAGATACTCAAGTATGTGTGGATGTGTAGAATTTGAAAGTGGAGGGAAAAAACCGGGGGTTGATGGAAGTCTATGGCACTTTATTATTTGAGCTATTATTGATAGCTATTATATGACAAATGCCCTTTAAAGTGTTAACATTAGCACTGAGGCATAATAAACTTTAAATGGGTTCAGAGTTGTTAGCATAGATCAGTGATCGTTATTCATATACTTGTCTGCTTTCTAAAAAATCATCTACATTCTCAATGAAACTCTTTGTTAACAATCCTTTAGTTTGGATCACGGACACCCTTGCAGAATTACTCCAACACTGAGAAAATGTAAGTTTTGTGTCTTTCTCTGTCTTTCATATATGTAAAATAAAACTTTGAAATCATTTGTCATCTATCATCTTCCATTCAGATGCCTGTGATCTCACACTTGATCCAAACACAGCAAACGCTTACATCATTCTGATTGATGAGAACCGAAAGGCAACATACGCGAAAAAGCCGCAACCATATCCTGATCATCCAGAGAGATTTGTTGGTGGTGAGCGGGTTCTGTGCCGAGAGCGTCTGACTGGACGCTGCTACTGGGAGGTTGAATGGAGCGGTTGGGGTCATGCAGCAGTGACATATAAAGGAATTGGGAGAAAGGGAGGCAGTGACTTTAGATTTGGATACAACGACAAATCCTGGAGTCTGGATTACTCTGATAACAAATTCACTGTCTGGCACAATAAAAAACGAAAGGACTTACCACTCACTTCATCCACGTTTGATAGAGTAGGAGTGTATGTGGATGTGTCAGCTGGCACTCTGTCCTTCTACACCGTCTCTGACACACACACACTCACACACTTACACACATACAACACCACATTCACTGAACCCCTCTACGCCGGATTTAGAGTATTTGAAACCTCATTGACTCTGTGTCAGATTCAAAACGAAGAGAAGGTTAACTAACTGATCGTTTGAAAACGGGTAAGAGTGAAAAGTAAAAAACTTTCCAGTGTTCATTATTTCCAGTATTCTGAAGTGAAAATCATCATAACTCCCTAATAACCACGGATGTCTTTGTAAGCATTTGAGATGTACGTAAGGTTTTAGATAGTAATGCCTTAAGATCTTTCTGAAGAAACTAATTGTTTGGACCCGTATTCTAAAGTGAAGATCATGGTAATGATTTAAATCTAGCAAAGTGAACTACTAACCAGAGCCTTACAAAAACCACAAAGGTTTACAATGATTTCAGTAATTACTAGAGAGTTATGATTATCTTTGCTTTAGAATATTAATCCAAAAAATAGTAATTCCTTTAGAAGCATCTAGTAACTACTATTTAATATGAAACACACAAAAGCTTACAATGATTTCATAATCATAATCTTCACTTCACTACTGATCCTAATAATTATTAGTTCTCTCTGAAGCAAGTCATTGCTAGTGGGTTACCATGACCTTCCTTTTAGAATTAATTGTACATCATGTAGTATTCATATTAATTATGAAGCTGTATACAGTAATTATTAATAGTTTTTGGGGAGGTATAAAGCAAAAATAGTTGATTAGCTAATAGTGAACTACCACATTCGCTTATTTCATTATGTGCAGTAATTGCTCTACAATTAACTAAGCGTTAATTATGAGTCACAAATAACGTTGTCATTATGTTTTAAACAGGGCCACTTTGTGGAATAAAGTTGAATTGCACTCACTGATTCTTCAAACATGTAATTGTTGTTTAATGTTAAATTTTTCCTGCTGTTGTGGAGCAGTCCAGTGTCATGACAAAGAAGGCTGATCCTGATTGGTGTGCATCTTGTGTGCATTCCAAGTGCTGATTGGCTGATTCACAGATAGAACCTTTATAGAACCAAGTTTGAGTTGGTTCAGCCAAACACTAATCATCAATTCTGTCAGGGTATTTAAACTTTTGAGCTAAATTGTAAAATTATAATAATGCTATGTGATAATTACTATAATTACAACACCTTTGTTTAATGAAACATTGTGTCTCAACATACTATACCGATACTGATGAGGCATGACAAAAAAAAAAAAAAATACATATACATATATACATACAGGGTGTAAATTGCAATGAACTCTGGAGAGTGTCAGCTATTGATTATTAAGGGAATTTGCAAACGTCGTACTGATTTTATACAATAAATATCACATGACTGACATTGTCTGACTTGTAGTAATAACCTATTTATAAAGACAGTCACTTGCTTCACTCCTAAATGAATCAACCATTCGAATGATTCAATGCAATGAAAGAATAAGCAATAAAATGACCTGCTGTTACCGATTGGGTATTTTAATTGTATTTCCATACAATTATAATTATACAATTATATACAATTATAAGTATAATTTCAGTCAACTAATCATTGAGTGTTTGTGTATTCCTTGCAACATCTTGTATCAGCCATTTGGCTGCAATTGTAGGATTGTCTAAAACCATGTCAAATCAGTTTCAGTAATGTTTCAGTTCATATATGACGCGTCACAGATACATTCATCTCCCCAGACACGTTGTAGGACCCATTGTGGGCACATTCTGCATTTCCTTTCAAGAGTGCAAATGACAGAATCCTAACTTTGGTGATGGGTTCAAAAGAAGTGTTCTTTTGAAGAAAAGTTTCTTCTGTTTAGATCATTTCCTTACTTATCATCCAAGTACACAGTGAAAAATTAGATGTTATGATTCTGTTCTTATTTGAACAAGTACCAAGGGTTCGAAATGCGGTCAAATGTGACAAAACCTCACTACTTGACAATGGAAGTGTGCCTATTGTTACAAAGGAAGAGCAGGTTGCTTTTCGTGGATACCTAATTGCAGTGCTCAAAACATCTGATCAAAGGAGGTCAGCACCCAGTCTCTCAGATAAGAAGAAAGATATGTAAAACTAACCAGTTGAACCTGTGAGGTAACTGATAAAATTGTTCCTTTTGCCTAGTGAGGACGATCACATGGCATTGACGATAATAACATTCCTTCACAAACATTTCCATCGTGCAATACTTGGAGTCATCCAAAAAGAAATGGTTGTCTTTAGTGTAAATGCATGAACATTAAACAAACTCTATATCTTTTTTCATTGGACGGTTTAGGGAAATAAAGAGGAAAATAACGACGTGCAGTAAATGGTAAAACCGTTTGCATTACCATTACCAGTGTGTTCATAATTAAGAAGTACATTGAAATAACATGATATGGTATGAATTTTCAATATCAAGCAGCAAAACAAA
The DNA here is from genome assembly GCF_018831695.1 of Puntigrus tetrazona. Lineage (NCBI taxonomy): Eukaryota > Metazoa > Chordata > Actinopteri > Cypriniformes > Cyprinidae > Puntigrus > Puntigrus tetrazona. Next base: position 21,281,319 of record NC_056702.1, on the reverse strand, counting down.
CTTGATGAGACTGGACGCTATACCAACACAATGTATAAATGGCTACACCCATTTTTACGTCAAGAAGAATGTGGATACATTTTAAGTCAAGCTGTCAAGTTGTTAGCTAAAGATGTTTTGCCAATTTCAGGCTATAATTTTGCATAAAATTCAGTATGTACAGAAACTGAACATCTTCTAAGCTGATATAGGATACCTAGGAACTGTATTCTTATTTGGCGTAAAGGAACTTTGCAGCCGTACCATGGCTACAGCAGGCGCAATGATATCACGCAGCGCCTAAAAATAATTCCCAGCAATTTCAGGCACTGCGTAATATGATTATATTTCCTGATATGAGAATGAGAGTATAGTTTAGATTTTTAAATAGTTGTATCTAGGCCAAATATACATCAGTGGAGGTCACAAATTCTCTCCAATCAATCAATCAATCATTTTTATTTATATAGCGCTTTTAACAACACAAGTTGCATCAAAGCACTGTACAGTATAATGGCAGGGATGTATAATGACGAGAGTGACCAATTTCTTATTAAATGCAGAGACAGTCTCTGTAGTCAATTCAACGATAATCACTAGAAGTTAAGTGTCTCCAACCAAGCAAGCCAGAGGCGACAGCGGCAAGGAAACAAAACCCCATGCATACAGAATGGAGAAAAAAAAACCTTGGGAGAAACCAGACTCAGTTGGGGTCAGTTCTCCTCTGACCGGACACCCAGCACTTAACCTCCAGTTCAATTTTAAACGCAGCTGTGTCAGATAGTGTAAATGACTTAGTGTGTGTGTGTGTGTGTGTGTGCATCAGGATCTGGTGATTGGTCCACGGGGTGCATCTAGGTTTTCTGGTCTCTGATGAACATAATCTCTGGGTGCTGATCCACCATCTAGTATGGATACAAACTGTGAAAGCAGATTGAGAAAGAGACAGGACTAATATTAGCGTAGATGCCATTCTTTTTACGATCGTATTGTAGGAGTAGTGTTCCCGGTTCCAGCAAATCTAAGTAATGCAGCCTAAAAATCCTTTAACGGATTTGAATAATAAAAGTGTGTTGGTGTGTTACGTGTAGGCTAAGTTAAAAAGATGTGTCTTTAATCTAGATTTAAACTGGCAGAGTGTGTCTGCTTCACGAACAGAGTTAGGGAGATTGTTCCATAGTTTAGGTGCTAGATAGGAAAAGGATCTGCCGCCCGCAGTTGATTTTGATATTCTAGGTATTATCAAATGGCCAGAGTTTTGAGAATGCAGCGGACGTGCAGGACTATAATGTGATAAGAGCTCGCTCAAGTATTGAGGAGCTAAACCATTCAGGGCTTTATAGGTAATTAATAAGATTTTAAAATCTATCTGATGTTTGATAGGAGCCAGTGCAGTGTTGACAGAACTGGGCTAATATGATCATACTTCCTAGTTCTAGTAAGGACTCTATCTGCTGCGTTTTGGACTAGCTGAAGTTTGTTTATTAAGCGTGCAGAACAACCACCCAATAAAGCATTACAATAATCTAACCTTGAGGTCATAAACGCATGAATTAATATTTCTGCATTATAGGTTGAAAGCATAGGTCGTAATTTAGATATATTTTTAAGATGGAAAAACACAGTTTTACAGATGCTAGAAACATGAAACCCAACTGAAATGAAAGCGTCTGTTTCATTAGTATCTTGTTTCTCGTCAAGCTGCTTGCCTCTCGAGTAGTTATTCTTTCTCAGTATAGCTAATTTGTTTTGTGATGAAAATTTTTCTAATCATACATTATCGTATTTTAGTAAAACTCTGATTGGTTTTCTGTTTAGAATTTTGCGTATTATATGAACATATGATACATTGAGTACATCATAGGGTTGCATCACTTGAAAGCTGTCCCCGCACTTTTAAAACAGCTGCTACGCCCCTGATAACATTTATTCGTAGAGATGATGGCAGGATCACCAACAACATGCGCTAGAAATCAATTTGGTCTACAGTATAAACAATTCTACACAGCCTTATATTCATCTGAAATTGGCTATACTCCTCCCAAACTTGATTTACGTAAAATCCCATTAATGGCCCCAAATTCAATTCGACGATTTGGAGAATTGGAAGGAAAATAAGACTTAAAACATTGAGTGGCAGAGGGACAATCTATAAATGTACTGCGACGTGATGTGGCCAAGTATGGCAACCCATAATCAGAATGTGTACTTATCCCATTAAAGTGTGTGCACACACACACACACACACCAAGATGGATTACCATGATAAAGATGCTAAAGGTCATTTCTTTGCCATCTATGTAGTCATTGCATTTGTCCTGGGAACGTGATGGTATCGGACACAGCGGTAATGATTTTTTCCATCTAAACAGAAACAGTCTCGCAATAATGTAAGTTCCTTTTCATTTCTTTATCAAAAAAACAACAACAACAAACAACCTGCATGGTACAATGCAACAGTATTTCCAAGTCAGATAAAATCCAAGTCATTCGCACGCACACGTTGCACAAATGTTCGGACTGCCAGTCAAATTACGTATTTTTAAAATAATCAAACCGTATCTTTTCATGCTTATTCAGAAACACCTGCTCAGTGGAATGATTTAGAAACCATCAAAAGAGAGACCTGCTGTGTAACATTCTTCAGCATATGGACAACCTTATACCTTGTCACAGTTCTCAACATAGCGCAGTATCCCTGAGAAGATCTTCACGTGGCAGGCTATTTTATCTACCGCACAAGCCAAGGCTTGTTTGTCACTTTTTGCACTTGAACTGCAAAAACAAATGATTTGATCTCGACCATTCATTCAGGAGACATCAGAAGCACCAGACAAACAAGATTAAAACAGGTAAGCATAAAAAATTCTCAAAATTATTTGATAGCATTCAGCTTAATTTCATTGTACTGTGTTGATCTAAATTAAAGCTTACCCGATTCAACATGTTCCTAGGTCAACATCTTTGTGATTAACAACAACGTTGTGATTGACCAACAACCAGTGTATAGTTTTTGTGAAGTTTATACTCAAAATCAGTGTTTGGTGCTTGCACATCAATGTCTTTCATCTGTCATTAAATGAGATTATAGGCATTATTCATGGATATGCTGAGCTAGACACACGTCAAACTCAGCAAAATCAGGTTGTGCAAACAGAACACATCCTTGTTTTATATATATTCTTAACAAAATGTTTTTTTGTATTGATGTTGTTGGATATTTAGTTTCAATATAAAAATTTAAGAACTTGCAAACTGTTTTTCTCTATTTAACAGCATTGATTTATGATATTGAACGGCGACTTCTGCTTTTGATGATGAATTCCCTCAGGTAGGTGGCACATTCTTTTGGTTTGGCTGGATGTTGGAAACTTGACCGATAATCATGTTGTTTCCATCTCTCCAAATCGATAGGCTGGTAAACGGGACATAGAATGTTCCATTAAACTGTGACCACTCTCACTCCATGTTATTTCATAGGTATGAATGGATTTAGATAGATTTTTGTGTCCTTTCAAGGTTTGGCCACTGCTGTTGCATCCAGAGATCTAAAGGAATGTTTATAGCTGTCATTTCCTAAACCTTAGGTTTTGGTCCGAAGGTGAGGGTCAACCCGTTGTCCAATGACAAGTCCCCTCTTAGGTGGTCGCGTGTGCAGGAGGTCTATCTTCCTGCCCTGCTAGAGGTGTCTGAAAGTTGTCTTGGCATCTCATCTGATGTTTCTGAACATTTGTTTATGTTCCTCCACCATCATCCAATCAGTGTGGGGCACATCTCCCTCCACAACAGCAATTACAGAGAATCCTTAAAAAAAGACCGCTTAGGCCCTCAAATCGCAGCACAGGAGTTTGTCTGATACTGTGTTTACTGATTGATTGTTACTCTGTGTGTGTTTTACAGTGTGGATCATGGAGAAAAATGCGAGATTACAGCAAAACCAAAAAAATGTATATCTACAAACACACACGATACACACACGCTCTCACACACACATGTAGTGATAGCTGTTGTGTTACGAATGTCTCTGTTCTTGTGTTTAGGTACGTGTCTTTTCACACTGGATCCAAACACAGCAAACACTGAACTCATTCTGTCTGAGGAGAACAAAAATGTGACAGGTGTGAGAAAGAAACAGCCATATCCCGATCATCCAGACAGATTTGATCATTGGTATCAGGTGTTGTGTAGAGAGAGTGTGTGTGGACGCTGTTACTGGGAGATCGAGTGGAGTGGAGATGTGCGAATATCAGTGTCATATAAAAACATCAGCAGGAAGGGACCGGGTAAAGAGTGTGAGTTTGGATCTAATGATCAGTCCTGGAGTTTGGACTGCTTTCCCTACAGTTACTCATTCAGACACAACAACATAGTCACTGAGCTTCTTGTAGAGTCCATCAGCAGTAGAGTAGGAGTGTATGTGGATCACAGCGCAGGAACTCTGTCCTTCTACAACGTAGAAACAATGAAACTTATCCACACAGTCCAGACCACATTCACTCAGCCGCTCTATCCTGGGTTTGGGTTTAATTATTATGGATCGGTGAAACTGAAAAATGACTGACCAGAAATTTTACTTATAATCTTTTGAGATGCAATGTGTGTGATACACGGCAAGATGTGTGTGCTAAAATGACAATATGTATCTGTGTATCTTTTCTCAACCTCTGTTTGTTTTCATTGTAGTGTCACGTCGATCATTTGAGTTATTGCTATCAATATAAATTTTCCACTGAAAATGTACATTTTAATTAAAGAACTGTAGCATCTGCTTAGGATCACTGTCGATCGCTTAGGCTTGGTGTCTCAGAAACCCTTTTAGCCTTCTGACGTTCAGTGATATACACTACGTGATCATAAAATGCAAAGTTATTTTTACTGTACCGTGGGCTAAACTACACCTATTCTTCAGACCAGTCATAAACCATGCAAACGTTTAAACTATGCACCTTGCTATTGGTCAACGTGTTAATAACTGGATGAATCTGTTGAATCAAGATTAGAAGCCATGCCAAGCATAATATAAATAAATTCTACAGATAATTCTGTATAAGTGGAAAACCAATAATACATCATTTTCAGCTGTGAATGGTATATTTACAATAAATTGTTACAATGTCATTACATAGCACGCCAATGTTCTTTTGAGCGATATAAACAGCATCATATAGGACTTCATGTCATTCTGTGGAATTTGAATGGATTTTTGAAATGTACAAATCTGTAAAAAATTAAATCTATATAACTTCCTGATCATGTGACCCGATGATGTCACACCAGTTGTATTATCTGCACATAATTCCGACAAACGTTATAAATGATTATCATTAAGACCAGTCCAGTTCCGGCACATTCAGCTTTATCGTGCTAACAGGGGTCCGCCTTGATGTAGGGAAAGAAGGAAAAGAGAATTTTTTTAGAGCTATGATAAACTAATTGGAACAAGAAATATTGAGATACTTTAGGAAACTACTTTTAGTAACAACTAATACCGCATTGGGGAAAAAGTACTAGTCACGTTTAAGGGATAGTTCAACCAATAATGTAAACTTAAAGGAAACTGGTGCTTGACCCTGCCTCTATTTGTGACCATGTTTTTTAATAAATTCTGATCCAGATGGATCCACCCACCTCGTTACATCAGCCCTGTAACAGTTTTTATGCCTGTAGATTCAGAATAATTTCAAAAACTATATTCTTTTATAAAGCAGAGAAAGGCTTGACATTCAGGCTCGACAGTGAAGCCTTCGATGTCGAAAGCATTTTAACAGCTGGCAAACTAATTTTGCACCAATATCTGTACCCTATTCGGATTTCAGAGTAAAAATATTTGTACATTTTAAGCTCTGAAATGCATTTTTATCACTCGCCATTGTGACAACTCTCCATCAGGTAGTAGTAGCCTAAAGATTTCAGAGGCAATGTGGATTAACGTAATTGACAAATGCAGTCCGCCACAAATTCAAACCAATTGAGAAATCCTCAGAAAAGAACCGCTTTGAAAAAGCAAGAAAAACAAGCAAAGTGACAAATTAATATTGTTTAACATATTCTAGGAAAACAAAAACCTTGGGACAAACCAGGCTCAGTTGGGGCCAGGTCTTCTTTGGCAGAACAACCGGCCCTTAACTTTAGTTCAATTTTAAACGCAGCCATGTCAGATTGTCTAAAGGACTTTTTGATAGTTTTTTTGTTTTGTGTCTGTGTCTGGTTGCGGTGATCTGTCCATGGGGCTCATCTGCCAGAGGTAACATATACAGAGTAAACAATAATGGGCCAAGAACTGAACCCTGTGGAACTCCGCAATTAAGAGGTATAGTGGAGGACGTCTGATGACAATACGAACATTAAAACATCTTTAAGACAAAACCATTGTAAGACGTCTCCAAACGTCACACGGTCTAAGCTTTTTCCCCTTACGTTACTTTTACTTTTGTACTTTAAGTAGTTTTAAACCAGTACTTTTACTTGAGTAAAAAGCTTGAGTTGATACTTCAACTTCTACAGAACCCTTTTTAAACCCTAGTATCTATACTTTTCCTCGAGTAAAGAAAGTGAATACTTTTGACACCAGGGATAAAGATGTTGAGTGGATGCTCTCCACACATAGTACATGTTCATTAAGTTTTTTTTCTTTAATTGCGCTAAATGCCAGCCCTAAGCCATTGAGATGTACAAGTACTTACATAAAAACCTATACAAAGCAGCCAGAAAGAAAAACATCTGATGTACTGTCCAAAGACCATAACTTTGCAAAAAGATGAGCACTGATTCCAGAGGAGGAGCCTTTCTAAACTACAGAGGAGAGCAGAGTAAACGTGCATGTTGTGACATGTTAACAAGAAGTTTTAACTTGCAATATATAAGTACTGTACAGCACAGCACTGTAGGACGAAGAACAAAGACCTACACACATTACCTGAAGTGAGTGCTTTATTTTTTTGGGGTTGTTTTTATTGTTACTTTTGTGTATCTAAGATTTTGATGCTGTGGTGAAGTAATTACTGCAATTTCATTCATTTAAACTTAGAGTTACTGTGTAAGGGAATTACAGAAAGTTTGTTGTCACATGGTGTGCTTTTGGGTATTATTGAGTTACAGCATTTCTTATCGTGTGCTCTTAACTCTTTGAGTGAGAAACTATCACCAGATGCAAATACTGTATCATTGTTTCTGTATGGTGAACTCTATAATAGAATAATTCAGCAAAAGGAGCAGAATTATGTACCGATGTGTGCAACATGTTGCTTCACGATATTCAATCCACAAACATAGTTTTGAGTGTTTTTTCAGTTAATTTGATATAATTATAGCCCCAACAAGCCATTATCGGGATCCAAACACTGTTCTGTTTTCAGCAGCATTCAATGGCATTTTCATATATTATTATTTGATAGGCCAATTTCACTTTTTTGCAGAAATGAACGCACTACGGAACTGCTTTTTCCTAACGCAAACTTTTAACTCATATAATGGGCTATTTCACATGCAGAGATGAAGGATCAGATGATGAAGTTACTATAGAGGAACGCTCTCTGAACAAACAATTGATCAAAGGTTCAGAGACTATGCCTTTGATAAACAACAGAAAACAGTTGTTTTCAGGGTAACATTAGTCTGTATGTTGAGTATAGCGCTACACCTCTAGTTAAACACAGGTTCAAACCTGTTTTTTTTTCAAAATTGCATTCCTGAAAATCATATATATCAGCCAAATTCAGATCGCTATAACTTATGTTTCGATCCTAGATTGCATGAAATGATTTATTATTTTCCTTTTCTCACCACCCGACTTGCGTCTACAAAATCGGTTGCGCCAATTTTATTTTATTTTTTTGTGCGTGGCCTTGTTTGTATAATTGAGAGAAAGCAGTAGTTGTATTTTATCAATGCTCAGAGGAAAAACTAAAACTAAAAATAGACATAAGCCACATACAATGCACGCCAAGAGTGAGGCCCTCTAGAGAATGCCTGAGAATTTGCTCCTTATATTATTCTGCTGCATTTCCTCATTCCTCTTTCCAACCGTGACCACACACCCATAATACTGATTTGGATTATTACAGTGTTTTCTGTAGTTGATGACACCATGAATTTACAAGGGGGAAATTGAATATGCATGAAAAGCCACCAAACACAGTTGCATTTATTTACTTATTAGTAAATAATATTACTTCATGAGATATTGAAACATATGGATTTTAAAGTGTCACAAACTGTACTGATTCTAAACTTACAAGTATTAAACAGCACTGAGCGTACATTAGTTTTTGCTAACACAACTCAAAGCAATCATATCAGGTTGACATAAACCAGATTATTCAGATATTTTTATTCACAGCTTAATTAGCCAAATCGTATTTGAGAATCTAGGTTCACAGTTTAAGAGCGGAGGTTCAGATGTTTTGTTTTTATTGACCTGCAGCCATGAGCCGATGAAGGAAGATGGCATCTTTTAAAGAGTTGCTTGTGGACTCCCTGAGAGAGCTGGTAGAAGTTGAACTGAAGGAGTTTCATTGGCGCTTAAGGAATGCATATCATATATCAAAGGCTGAAATGGAGAAGGCAGATATATTTGACACAGTAGATAAGATGGTGGTGAGTTTTGGACCAGAAGAAGCTGTGAAAATCGTGGTAGACATCCTGAAAAAATGAAGCAAAATGATCTGGCTGAACAGTTGGAGAATGAACACAAGCAAGGTAACATTTCATTTACTGTGACTGTAACGTGATTAAATATTTAACAGTGTGAAGGTTTTACTTAAAACCTTTTTCCTCTTGGCTCTGCTGATGTGTGTTTTAAATGTTTCCTAGTGAGTGATTCTTTCTTTCTCTCTCTCACAGCTCAGGCTAAGAGCAATATGAAAATACCTGTTGCTGTTGGAGGTAATTCACAACATATCTGGAGTAAATATCAAAGACTGTCTGTAAAAGGAAACAAGAAAATATTACACAAGCAGCAATTACAGGGATGAAGAAAATAGAAACAGATATAGAAAACATGAAAAACATTATTAATGATAATCTGGTATGAAAATATTTCTCAAATATGTTAATTTTTTCCCCTCAACATTTATTACAGAGCCGAAAAACTGTTTTGAAATTCACAAAACAAACATGAAGAAGAAAGTAGAATATATTTTTGAGGGTGACAAAGAAAATAAAGCACAACTCAAGGCTGTTTACACAGATCTGTTCATCACAGAGGGAGATATGAAAGATGTCAAACATGAGCATGAGATTCTGAAGATTGATGATGCTTTCAAGAGCAAAAATACACAGAACAAACCAATCCACTGTAATGATATATTTACCGAACTGAGTAAAAACAATGAGAAAAAGATTGTGCTGACCAAAGGAGTCGCTGGCATTGGAAAAACCGTCTCTGTGCACAAGTTCATCCTGGACTGGGCAGAAGGAAAATCCAATCAAGATATACACTGTGTGTTCCTGATTCAGTTTAGAGAAATCAATGTGATTAAAGAAAAAGAAGTCAATCTCCATGAGTTTCTGCTGAAATTTTATCCTAAACTGAATGACTTGGAGAAATCAAAGCTATATAAGGAATGTAAGCTAGCATTTATATTTGATGGACTTGATGAGAGTCGACTGAAATTTAACTTTACAAGTAAAACATTGGACACTGTTGAGGAAAGAGCATCTGTAGATGTGCTCATTACAAGTCTGGTCAAAGGGACTCTGCTTCCATCAGCTCTTGTCTGGTTGACATCACGACCAGCAGCAGCCAATCAGATTCCTCCTCAGTATGTAGGTTTGTTCACAGAGGTGCAAGGATTCACTGACCAACAGAAGGAGGAGTACTTCAGAAAGAGATTCACAGATGAGAGTCTGTCCTCCAGAATCATCTCACACATTAAGATGTCTCGTAGTCTCTACATCATGTGCCACATTCCTGTGTTCTGCTGGATCACAGCCACAGTACTTCAGGATATTCTCACTGAGAACAATGAAGAGAACATCAGCACAACACTCACTGAAATGTACATTCACTTCCTGAGGATACAGATGAACATAAAGAGTCAGAAATATGATGAACAACAAGAAAGAGAATGTTCAGAACACTTACAATTAAATAAAGAGATGATTTTGAAGTTAGCCAAGCTAGCGTTTGAACAGTTAAAGAAGGAAAACATTGTGTTTTATGAGAAAGATCTGAAAGCATGTGGTATTGATGTGAGTAAAGACACTGAGCTCACAGGAATGATCACTGAGATCTTTAGGAAGGAAGTTGGACTTTACAAGAGAAAGGTTTATTTTTTTGTACATCTAAGTGTTCAAGAGTTCCTCGCTGCATTGCATGTGTTTATCTGTTACCTGAACAAGGACAAGGAACAGCTTCAGTTTTTCTTTGAGGGTTCACAAACTAAAGTCATAAAAAGCTTACATTTCATTTTAGAAAGGTCAAATTGCATGACTTAACAAAGAGAGCCACTGATAAAGCAATGCAGAGTAAAAGAGGGCATCTGGACCTTTTCCTGCGGTTTCTGATGGGAATTTCACTAGAATCCAGTCAAAACCTGCTCAAAGGCCTGATCACACACACTGAAGACACCACAGAGAGCATCAGAAAAGTAAATGCACACATTAAAAATTTACAAAAAATAGACATGTCAGACGAAGCTTCAGTCAACTTATTTTACTGCTTACTTGAGCTCAAAGATAATTCATTATATGAGGAAATCCAGAGTTACCTCAGTTCAGATGAACATCCAGGAAGAGATCTCTCATCTTCAATGTGCACAGTGCTGACCTACATACTACTGATGTCAGAGAAGATGCTGGATGAGTTCAACCCAAAGATGTTCACATCATCATCTTTCAACTACACAAGACTCATTCCAGCTGTGAGATGCTGCAGAAAAGCCCTGTAAGTAATTTTACTGACTCCTGTTCAATCAAATGTTTTGTTCTACATCACTGAACAGTCATCCCAAAATATGTGAGGTCTGCCAACTAAAACATTATTTTTTTGGCAGATTTGACGGATGTGGTTTTGATAAAAGATGCTGTGAAACTGTGTCTTCTGCTCTACAATCATCAAACTCTCATCTGATAGAGCTAAACCTGAGCAGCAATCACCTGCAGGATTCAGGAGTGAAGCTGCTTTCTGATGGATTAAAGAGTCCACACTGTCAACTGAACATACTGAGGTTTGTCATTTAGATTCATTGATTGACAATGTTCAGATATGTGAATAAATAGGTGTTTCATAACAATAGCTAGCAGACATTTCCCCTGTCTATACTGTGATATTATTGTATCAGTGGCATTTTCTACAAGAACACAAGGCAGGCAATGCCTTCTCAAAAAACCTCAAATTCTGTAATGCAGTTTTTCCAAATAATTAAAAGGCCCTTAATCATTGGCAGCTCCAAGATGTTTGTTGGTGGTGCTACGTTCAGAGGGGGTGTTAAAAACTAATTAAATTAAGAGAAAGCAATGAATGCCTAATCTTTAGCAATACATTTTTATATACAGCTGCTTTGAAAAAGGCATATTTTACTTTTTATCTGTGGTATTAAACATCTCCATCCCACTGTCAATACAGTAGTTATACACTTACTGTATACCAAGCACCAAATAAGACACTTACAAAATAATATAATGTATGAACAAATACAGAAAAGGAAGAAAATTGGCTTTTTTCAATTCAATTAAACGCTTTTTTTAAATTCAGGTTTGTCTTTTTTCAATGTTAATTAGAGCGATACCAAGAGTAAAAGAAAAACTTCCCTTAATTTTTTAGTTGGAACAGTTTTCTTTGACTGGAAAATAAAAATTGATTGACATTGACACACAGGATTGGTTTGCAGCGGTCGATCTGAAGGACGTGTGCTTCCATGTCTTGATTCCTCCTTGACACAGAGCGTTTATACCGGTTTGCGTTTGGGGGCCGAGGTCGGCATTATAAAGTCCTCCCCTTCTGGCTACCTGTGCTCCCTGTCCCCCCGCACCTTCACAAAGGTCTTGGAGGGCGCCCTTGCCCCATTATGGGAAGTGGGCATCAGGATCCTCAACTATACAATGTTATTTGTCCCAGTAAAGAAACTGTTACACATCCGTAATGACTTCACTAATAAGTATAAATATAAATCATACAGAATAGATGTATGTGCTGTAAAACATACATAGTCTCTTGTCATTGTCTCTATGATAATTACCAGTCATGGAAATAAAGCAACACTTACAAACATGATGAGTCGCTGATGGACGTTCATCAATACTCTGATATCCATAGTTTATGTGACATAATCCATATTCACTTTGTCCATAAACACTTGCTCCATTCAAACAGCCGCAACGTAAACAGAGACAGATAATTGGCACTTTCTTGATGACATCATCATACCGATCATTAATATTTAATGTTTCTTAAAATGTTGTTAGAAAGTAGCAAATGATAATCAATTGATTTTCGGTTTTGTCTAAGAAAATTGAAGAAACCATTTGTAAATAATGAAAAAAATATGCAAAAATATCTTTGGGGTAAAAAGCGCCCTGCTATTGGGGCTAAAGGAGCACATTGTCACGTTAAAACGAAAGATGAGAATTTTAATAATTCACATTCTCCGGCGGCTCCACATTATAAACAAACATGAAAAAAGGTAACAGGGTCTTCGGTAAGTGAAGTTCAATTTAGAAACTCAAAAGTTAATTTTTATCCGATTGTTTCCAACACGAGTAGTAACTCAGGCAGGCATAATAATAAATATATGTCTGACTTTTCCATTTGTTAAATGGTAAATGGTAAATAGAGATAATTACCATGTTTAGAATGAAACTATCATATTTCTGATATTAATCATATTATACAATACAATATAATTTGGTTTTACTACTGTAAATATATATTACATTTTTGGATATCCTTTAATACTTTCAGAATCTTTAATAGCCTTATTTTTTGCAATTATGACTTATTCTGAAGCAATGTTAATCACTAATCCTATTACTACTTTAATTGCAAAATATTACATTTGATCTATAAATTCACTTATTATAAGGTAATTGCTATTTTCTAGATCCAGTAAGTTATAAAATAAATAAATTAGACTGATAAATACATCTGCATTGAATTATATTATGAGATCCTTTCAAATGCATTTTTTTTTAAAACATGATTGTGGAAATTATACTTTTTCTAAATAAATTAAAAAAGCAATATTAGTTGCTAAACAAACCATGATTCAAATTACAGGCTGTGTAGCTGTGATCTCACTGCTCAGTCCTGTGAAAGTTTGTCATTAGCCCTACAATCCTCAAACTCTGTCCTGAGAGAATTGGACCTGAGTAACAATGACCTGCAGGATTCAGGAGTGAAGCTTCTTTCAGAAGGAAACTCTAAGCTGGAGAAATTAAGGTTTGAGTTTCAAATTTGTATTTGTATTTTTTTTTAAATCACATTGTTAAAATTATACAATTATAAAATAATAAAATTATACGACTACTTTGTTCTTCTTGTTCAGATTGTCCATCTGTAATCTCAATGCACAGTCTTGTGGGACTTTATCATCAGTTTTACAATCATCAAACTCTGTCCTGAGAGAACTGGACCTGAGTAACAATGACCTGCAGGATTCAGGAGTGATGCTTCTTTCTGAAGGACTGAAGAGTCCAAACTCTAGGCTGGAAATGTTAAGGTCTGAGTTTTAAATGTGTGTATATATATATATATATATATATATATATATATATATATATATATATATATATATATATATATATATAGAGAGAGAGAGAGAGAGAGAGAGAAAGATACACTGATAAGACTAATTCTGTATGCAACTACTTTGTTCTTCTTGTTCAGATTGTCCATATGTAATCTCACTGCTCAGTCTTGTGAGAGTTTATCATCAGTTTTACAATCTTCAAACTCTGTCCTGAAAGAACTGGACCTGAGTAACAATGACCTGCAGGATTCAGGAGTGAAGCTGCTCTCTGAAGGACTGAAGAGTCCAAACTCTAATCTGGAGATACTGAGGTAAATAGTTTTCCATAGTTTGCTTGCATACTCTGAGTAATTGTTGCTGATATGACAGATCTATTTCAGAACCAGCCGCTATCAAAATAATCTGGCTGCATTCCCGGTGTAATAATTGCGCTGTAAATGATTGCACTGTTCAATTTCAGTGTTAAAAACGTTAAGAATAATTTTTACTCACAATTGTTCTTTTCATTTTCTTACTCGTTTGTCAATATCTCACTTTTGTTTCCGTTTGCAAAGCTTCATGCTCAGCATGCCTACATTGTAAAACAGATTTGTGCTAAATGTTTCATTTATCGTTAAGCTTAACTGTATAATAAACTGAGAAAAGTTCATTTTAATTAAGAATGTCTGATACTGGAAAAAGTAAACCATTGTGTCATTTTGTGCAAATCTTTTATGTGGGTGAGGGTAGCAGCAGATTAGATTAGAACATTAAAAATGTTATGTTTACATTCTTTCTTTTACTGATTTGTTGATTTCAGTAGCAATACCACTATTGTTTGTGAGAGAGATCTAATGCTTTACAATTTGCAATATATATACTAAATGAGCACAAAATTATCTTATCTGTTTTTTTTATTGACCAATCAGTATAAAAATAACTAACAAACTAATACTATGGGGACTGTTGTATGTTTTTGTAGGTTATCTGGCTGTATGGTGACAGAGGAAGGTTGTGGTTATGTGTCTTCAGCACTGACTTCAAACCCCTCACACCTGAGAGAGCTGGATCTGAGCTACAATCATCCTGGAGATTCAGGAGTCAAGCTGCTCTCTGAAAAACAGGAGGATCCAAACTGCTCACTAAATAAACTCAAGTACGTCAAGCAAGAGGTTTTGGTTTAAATATTTCTGTACATCTATGAGTCTAAGAGTTTCTGGAGGATGTAATATAAATATAGAATGAAAGGAAAACAACACTTAACAACATAAAACTCAATCCTCATACATGTGTCTTAGCATTGGACCCAAATAGTTTTGTTGATCAAAGACTTTGCATCAACAGGGGACAGCAAAAAAAAGTTAACAAAAAAGGTTTATACATATTAGTTTTTATATATTAGCGGATTTTAAAAACATTTAAAAATCTAAAATGCATGTTTGATATCCACTTTATATTCTATTCTCAGAAAAATGTAATCAAGCGTTCATTTATGAGCAAAAGAGAGAAATTGTATTAATTGAGATTTTTAACAGTGCAGCCGTGGCTTTATTTGATTAAAATAACAATGATGTTACAAACTCTTTGCAGAGAAAGATGATAATGTCACTCCTCAGTGGTTTGTTCTATAAATAAAATTGTGGTTCACTGCTGATAAGTGTATGTGTATGTGTGTGTGTGTGTGCATTTTTGTGACTTAAGAGGACACACATTTGAACATGACACTTATAAATCACACAGAATGGTGTTTATTGAAAATCTAAAATAGCAGAAAGTTGCCTGTAAGGAATAGGGTTGGTTTAAAGTGCTAAAAATCAATATACTATGAAGAGTATCCATAAACCACAATAGTTTTTGTTTGTTTGTTTTGTTTTTGTTTTGTCTTGTTTCCAGCCAAAAGAAAGAAAAGTGTTTGCAACTTCATAGCGTTTTATCGATTGACTGTGACTGTCTGTTTTCTAGAGTTGATCATGGAGGAGAATCCAGGATTACTGCAGGACTCAAGAAATGTACGTACCCCCAGCCCCCCATAGCAGGTTTACAGTATCTTCTACCCCTTATCCATAAACCTACCTATCACAGAAACATGTGCAGAACACTAGGTCTACTTCAAAACAACTTTTGACTGGTTTGTAAGCTTTTCTAACAAGCGAGGACCAGTCAAAGGTCTCACTAGTCGGTTGTCTTGATCTTTCACTGTATAAGTGAGAACATTTACGTTAAACCAGTAAACTAAACATACACACACACAGCTGTAGTGATTATTGTTGTGTTCTAAATGTCTCTGTTCTTATCTTCAGATGCCTGTTTTTTTACACTGGATCCAAACACAGCAAACAAGTATCTCAGTCTGTCTGAGGAGAACAGAGAGGTGAAGTGTGTGAAAGTGAAACAGTCATATCCTGATCATCCGGACAGATTTGATCACTGGCCTCAGGTGTTGTGTGGAGAGAGTCTGTGTGGGCGCTGTTACTGGGAGACTGAGTGGAGTGGACACGTGTGTATATCAGTGTCTTATAAGAGCATCAGCAAAAAGAGAATGGGTGAAGAGTGTGTCTTTGGACGCAATGATCAGTCCTGGAGTTTGTTCTGCTCTCCTGAGAGATACTTATTCAGACACAGTAACATAGTGAATTGTCTGCCTGTGAAGCCCATCATGATCAGAAGAGCAAGAGTGTATGATATCTCTAGAGTAGGAGTGTATGTGGATGAGAGCGCAGGAACTCTGTCCTTCTTCAGCGTCTCTGACACAATGAGACTCATCCACACAGTCCAGACCACATTCACTCAGACACTCTGTCCTGGGTTTACTGTTTATTATAAATCCTCAGTGAAACTGTGTTGATGAATCAGAAGAGACTGAGGAGATTCTACCCAGAATGCTTTGAGCAGCTGACATATTTGTAAAATTCATACAAACGTTACGGTTACTATTGTAGTTTTAAATAAGCAGTTAGAAAGTATGCATGTTATACTTATTATTTTTATTAACAATAACATTTAAATAGCAAATAAAAACTTTTTAGTAGTTGTTCAACATGTACCTAAAAGCCCAGTTTTTCATTCAGCCATACACCCAAATATTTATAACAACTAACTCTTTCTAAACTCTCCCCCTCTAGTTAAAGTTAAAATAGAGTGATCTGACTTAATGACAATGCTCGCACAGCTGATGACAGATCTTTATTTTAGAGCCAGCAGACAAGTCTCTCCTTAGTGCTCAAAGTATTTGTAATTGTGAGTATTTCTGTAATGTCTGCTAACTGTTAAAGTTACTGTTGTAGTTACCGATTCTTCAAATAAAATACTGTTTCCTTTTGCAATAAGGATCTGTGTCACTTTTGTATTTTGAGTTCTCAAAATAATCTTTAAATACAGCACCCGTAGGTTAACAGTATTTTATTGACCGTTTATATTAATACACAGGATAACTTTGCAAAATTACAATATAGCACATAACATATTAAGCAGTTGACTATGTGACAATATAGTTACAATTTACAGCGCAGTCACATGAACTTCTTTTTTCCTTCAACACATCTATACCAAGGCGGTCTATTGCTCCACTTTAAGGATCAAACAGCTGTAGAATCTGTTAAATAATGCTGCTGCAAATTAAATGAATTAGAAGATCTGGCATCTTTCAAATCATCTCTGATGCATTATTCAAGGTACGAAGATGTCTCCGCCATAAATGACTTTGTGGTGTGGAAAAGTCGATCCAACATGGGAGGAAGGGGAAAAAATTTTAGTTTGAAGAAGCTCCTGTGTCTCCTCACATGGAGCAACGGGAACGCCTGCCTCGTCCACCAGTGTCGGCAACAATCGTAAAGAAAAAGAATTATTTTGATGCTCCAGAGCGTATAAGCATTGTCCTTTAGGTGTGCATTATATGGCATTTTTTTGGTCAAATTTCTATGGTATTTTTGGAAAAACATATTTCAGAATGCATCAACACTACAAAAATTATACTACTTAAAAGCATATTTATTAGTAATGTATTTTATAAGGGTAATATATGTTACTATTCAAAAAAAAGACAACAGTTGTGTTATGAGCAGTTGGCACGTACAGTAAAATGAATGGCTCTCTATGGCTCTCTATGGCTGGTCAACCCAATTTATTTCCTACACTTTACCCCTAAGCTTTATCTCTAACCAGCAAATGGCAGACTTAAATTGAAAACGTTGTCATTAACTAGAAAAAAGAGGTCCAGAGTTGACGGCAATGCTTTCCTGAGCCGCTGCACACCTTGCAGTCCCGAGCCTTGCAGCGAGGTGATTAGTTCCTTGGTATCTTGTCTATTCCCGGAGGTGCATATAGGAGCTCATGAGCTTGTTGGTGGCCCTTTTTCAGGTGGAAGCTGCCTCATCTTCACTACCTTTGATGGTGGGGTGGCTTGGCATTCCCCAGGTGGAGAGCGTGGTTGCAGTGCACCTGTGCACTTGGAGGAAAGGTCCTCATCTACTGTGAGAGCACAAAGCTGCCTCTGGGGCTACGCAAGTATGCCTTCCCCCAAGAGCGCCTTCTAGCGCAGACACTCTGCAAGGCCAAGTGGGAAGAGGAACAGGTCTTGCTGGTTGCGCCATACACCAGCACCTGGTTTTCAGAATTCCTGCTTCTCGTGACAGCCCCTCCCTTGTGCATACCTCTAAAGCAAACTCTTTAAGTCAGTTGAGTTCCTGTAAGGCAGCACTCACCTCCATCAAGAGGGTTGGGGACCTCCAAGTGCATTGTATTCGGGTCGGCCTGCTCTCAGGTTGTCCTAAGACCTTGGTCTGGATGTGTGCCAAAAGTTTGTGGAACCTATGAAAGCGTATTTCTGCCAAGGAAAGGTAATTGTGACTTCGATCTTCGAAATCTGACAGTTTTCTTTTGCAATTGTGAATTTATATTATTTTACAAAACTGAAAAAAGTGTGAATTGCAATTCCGATTATAGATGTCTGAACTGTGAGATAAAAGGTCTGTTTTTATGAAACAGAAACAATCTTGCACAGTAACCAAAGGCCATATCGTTGAATGTTGTAACGGCTCTTTCGGTTTCAGATACTGTAGTATCTTGCCAAGTGTGAACGCATTTAACATTGTAAAATGGGTTTCGGTTGAAGGTAAACTGAATATTAAATAAAAAATGTCTATTGTGTTCAGATAGAACTAGTAACAAGTAATGTGGTTTTACGTAAAGTCATCAACTGTTTGAATCTTGTTAGTCTGAAACCATAATGTTGTGAATGTGTCATGTTGATATATCTGTAAAATAGACAATTACACAATTAAACATATAGATTGCCATATGCCTATGCATAGTAAGCCTATTATTCAGACGATTAAATATATATTTTTATATGTATCTAAGATACTAATAAAATTAATCTTATTTTTATTATTAAATGAAACAGTTTATATAGATTTACTGTGGACTTAACCATATGGTTTAGTTTAATAAAAACATAATTTAAATAAGTGCTGAAGACTATTTATTAGATGTCTACTAATAAGAATTTTGAGATAAATAATAGTTAATGTACCCAATCAGTCTTTTGCCTGTGGTGACTTCACATGATTCCAACACTCACAAAGCATCATTTTTGGACAGCAGTTTGAGTAACCACCCTGACTTAATTTATCCCAGTAGGCGTGTATACCACTTAGATTTTTATTTTTAACATGCATTACAGGTTTATTTCATTTGCTAGCAAGCGTTTAGCAATACGTAAGTAGCAGTAAGGTGTGGCCAAAGCCAGGTATAATTTACCTTGTTTGCAAGTACACTGATCAAAGTACGTTGTTTGCTGGGAGAAGCTTTCACCTAGAGGAGGAGGACAGCAGTCTGTAAGTGTTTTGTATCTTTTCTCATTAGATTTTAGCACAGTTGTATGTTTATTGTGTTTACCATAGTAAACGAGTACTCGGGTTGAGTTTGTTAGCGTGCATTTTGCAGATAGCAAGCACAGTCAGGCCGATTCTGGCTGAAATGCAGCATTGTCAGTTCAGTCTCGGCATTGGTAAGAAAATAATGGGCCAGAGCCTTGCTGACGCTAAAAAACAGTACTGGCTGACAGAAAACTTTTTCTCTATGGGCCAAATGAAAGGTGTTGTTAATGCTACAGCTTTGTACTTGGTGTAGTTGTGTGTAACCTTGTCAAACAATCCTATAGGATTACAATACAAAAAAACTGATAGGATTCCAATTTTAATCATATTTTGGAACCATTCATAGTAGAACAAGACATACATAACCTGTAGGATTTGAATGGGATTTTAATCCTATAAGATTTTTTTTTTGTATTCCAAAGGTGCACTTTTCTGATGTATTTGCTTTCCTAAATGTATTACTTGCCAATAGCTTAAATTCACCCTGATATATACATTGTTCGTTGCATGTTGCACAACCTGCAGTAAAATCGTAAAACAACATGTGAGGTGATCTGTACATCAAACAGCGTCAGCAATAAAATTGAGGCACTGATAATGGATTGATAAAACACACACACACAGTATAATATCCACTGAACCAGATTGAGACTAAAAGAATTGAGAAGGAAAATATGAATGATTGGTCAGAAGCAAGCAAATCCAGTTGCAGTTTAATTGAAATGTTAATAAACACAAGCAGGGATCGATCAATGGCGTCAAGTACAACATAGATAATCCAGAGGCATAAACTTTAACCGTGCAAGGGTTGGGGCAGGCAGCAATCAGGGCAGAGAGAGCAAATTTCAAGACATACAGTCAGCAGGGCAGGAGGCAGAGAATCAAAGGTAGTCACGTGGTCCAGGGTCATACACAGCAGTTGCTATGGTGCTATAGTCACAGGAACTCATGGCTGTATGCGGTGGATTGTTGTGGCAAGGCCGCATATAAAACATGGGAAGCACTGAAGATTTTCTTGTCAGAACAAGCAATATGAAATGTGGAGGGCGAGGGAGATTTTGCACTTGTTAATCGATCACGGATGTGTAGACTCATATGTATGTCCAATGGACGTCGTAGTTAGTTGCCTGGATCTTACCAGATTTACATGTCGTGTGGATGTCCAGATATGGTCCTGGATCAACCAATGCAATATTAATGGGTCACGTGACTCTTTTTGTTGCTTTTTTTTCTTGTTAGACCACTTATAGTGTGTCCCAAAACTAAAAGCACAGGTACATAAAAACACCATATCGATTATGTTTCATATAAACAGTCCACCAAATCTTTCAGTCATTCCAAACATGGTTTACTCTCATCTTGAGTCTGAAAAAAATTAGATCTTTCCTTTTTCTTGACCTGCAGCAACGGATTGGTGAAGGACAATGGCGTCTGTTAAAGAGCTGCTTGTGGACTCACTGAAGGAACTGAGAAAAGCTGAACTTAAGGAGTTTCAGTGGCGCTTAGTGAATTTACATCTTGAGCACCTATCAAGGTCTGAATTGGAAAAGGCAGATAGATTAGAAACAGTAGATAAAATAGTAAAATGTGTTGGACCAGAAGAAGCTGTGAAGGTCATGGTGGACATCCTAAGGCTGATGAGCCAAAATGATCTGGCTGAACAGTTGGAGAATGAACACAAGCAAGGTAACATTTCATTTACTGTGACTGAAACCTCTTTTCCTCTTTACTCTGATGTTTGTGATAAAAGTTTCCCAGTCAATAGTTCTCTCTTTTTCTCTCTCACAGCTCAGACTGAGCGCAATATTAAGACATCTGTTGCTGTTGGAGGTGATTCACAACATATCTGGAGTAAATATCAAATAAGAAATAAGAAAATATGACACAAGCAGCAATTACAGGGCCTGTCGCATCAGATTTTATATAAAGAAAAAAACAGATGATTTGATATCCATTGATCCTATCTAAAAGGGTCTAAAACAGAGATACAGAACAAACATACATATGTTTGTAGACAAACATATTCAGACATCTTAAAACTGAAACCAAGTTGTTAGGGATGGACTGTGCTGTTTTCAGAAATATTAATTTAATCTGTCTGCATCAGTTAGTAATAATGATGATCATGCAGGTAAAATATTTTTCAATGTTTAATTTTTTCAATCTTGTTATCTATTTTTTATTACAGAGCTGCAAAGCTTTTTTGAAACTCACAAAAAAAACATGAGGAAGAAAGCAGAATGTATTTTTGAGGGAAACAAAGAAAATAAAGCACAGCTCAAGGCTGTTTACACAGAACTTTTCATCACAGAGGGAGATATGAAAGATGTCAATCACGAACATGAGATTCTGAAGATTGATGATGCCTTCAAGAGCAAAAAAACACAGGATAAGCCAATCAAATGCAGTGATATATTTACAGAACTAAAAAAAATGAAAAAAACAATGAGAATGAGAAAAAGATTGTGCTGACTAAGGGCATCGCTGGCATTGGAAAAACTGTATCTGTGCACAAGTTCATGCTGGACTGGGCAGAAGGAGAATCCAATCAGGATATACACTGTGTGTTCCTGCTTCCATTCAGAGAGATTAACTTAATGACAAATGAAGATTTCAGTCTCCACGAGCTTCTGCTGGAATTTTATCCTGAACTGAAGGACCTGAAGGACCTGGAGAAATCAAAGCTGTATAAGCAATGTAAGATAGCATTTATATTTGATGGACTTGATGAGAGTCGTCTGCCTCTAAATTTTAAAAGTAGATCATTAAACAATGTTAAGAAAAAAGCATCTGTAGATGTGCTCTTTACAAGTCTGGTCAAAGGAACTCTGCTTCCATCAGCTATTGTTTGGGTGACATCACGACCAGCAGCAGCCAATCAGATCCATCCTCAGTATGTGGGGTTGTTTACAGAGGTGCGAGGATTCACTGACCAACAGAAAGAGGAGTACTTTAGAAAGAGATTCACAGATGAGAGTTTGGCCTCCAGAATCATCTCACACATTAAGATGTCTCGTAGTCTGTATATCATGTGCCATATTCCTTTGTTCTGCTGGATCACAGCCACAGTACTTCAGGATATTCTCTCTGAGAACAATGAAGAGAACATCAGCACAACACTCACTGAAATGTACATTCACTTCCTGCTGATACAGATGGACCTGAAGAACCAAAAGTATGATGAACAAGAAGAAAGAGAACGTACAGAGCACTTACAAATAAATCAAATTATGATTTTAAAGTTAGCCAAGTTAGCATTCGAACAACTGAAAAAGGAAAACATTGTGTTCTATAAGGAAGACTTAAAAGAATGTGGTATTGATGCGAGTAAAGACACTGAGTTCACAGGAATGATTGCTGAGATCTTCAAAAGGGAACACAGACTTCATGGAGCAAAGGTCTTCTGCTTTGTGCATCTGAGTGTTCAAGAGTTTCTTGCTGCAGTGCATGTGTTCATCTGTTACCTGAACAAGAACATGCAGGAGCTTCAGTTTTTCTTTGATGAGCCAAAAGAAAATGTCACATTGGAGGAGTTACTGCAGAAGGCCATTGATAAAGCAATGCAAAGTAAGAGAGGACATCTGGACCTGTTCTTGCGGTTTCTGATGGGAATTTCACTGGAATCCAGTCAAATCCTGCTCAAAGGCCTGGTCACACAGACTGAAGACACCACAGAGAGCATCACCGAAATAACTGAATATATTAAAGAAAAACAAAACAATATATCAGATGAAGCTCTAGTCAACTTATTCTACTGCTTACTTGAGCTCAAGGACCATTCGTTATATGAGGAAATCCAGAGTTACTTCAGTTCAAATGAACATCCAGTAATAGATCTCTCATCTTCAATGTGCACACTGCTGACCTCAGTACTGCTGATGTCAGAGAAGGTGCTCGATGAGTTCAACCCAAAGAGGTTCACATCATCTCCAGCAGACTACAAGAGAATCATTCCAGCTGTGAGATGCTGCAGAAAAGCTCTGTAATTTCACTTTTACATCACAAAACAATTATCTCAAAATATGTGAAATATTTTATGATTAAGAAGAGTACAATAAATGATTGCAAAAACTGGAAACTGAACATCATAAAATAATTTGACTAAAGCATTCTATTTTGGCAGACTTAATGGCTGTGGTTTTGATGAAACATGCTGTGAAACTGTGTCTACTGCTCTACAAGCATCAAACTCTCATCTGGCAGAACTGAACCTGAGTAACAATCACCTGCAGGATTCAGGAGTGAAGCTTCTTTCTGATGGACTGAAGAGTACAAACTGTCGACTGAACATACTAAGGTTTGACATTTCACTGAATCACTATTTTCAAATATGTGGTTAAATAGTTGTTTCATAACTATCAGTTAAGCTGGCAGATATCTTCCCTGTCTGTACTGTACTATGATTGGGCAAAATCAGTGCCATTTTCTCCAAAAAAACAAAGCAGGCAATGCCTCCTCAAAAACCTTGATTAGGTTTAGAGGGGACAGGATTCACTGTATACTATAACAGTATACACTGCGATTTTCATTTTGAGTCAAATTCAACTTTTTGAGCCAAACAAGAAGCAATTAGCAAATGGACAGTCAGATGAATTTCTGACATGTTGCACATTTGAAGCATAGCTACGAACTGACTGCTCTAAACTCTAAACTCTCCCCTCACTGTGCCTGTGCAAAAACAACTTTAAATATTTAAACTTAAAATAGAATGTTGCTGCATTAACTTACCCTTGAGTATTCTCTTCACAGGCTGTGTGGCTGTAATCTCACTTCTCAGTCCTGTGAAAGTTTATCATCAGCTCTACAGTCCTCAAACTCTGTCCTGAAAGAGCTGGACATGAGTTACAATGACCTGCAGGATTCAGGAGTGAAGCTGCTTTCTGATGTACTAAAGAGTCCAAACTCTAAGTTGGAGATATTGAGGTTTGACTTTTAAATACTTACATTTTTATAAATAATTGCACTGTTAAGATTAATTCTGTATGCAACTACTTTGTTCTTATTGTTCAGACTTTCCATCTGTAATCTCACTGCTCAGTCTTGTGAGAGTTTGTCATCAGTTTTACAATCCTCAAACTCTGTCCTGAAAGAGCTGGACCTGAGTAACAATGACCTGCAGGATTCAGGAGTGAAGCTTGTTTCTGATGGACTGAAGAGTCCAAACTCTAAGCTGGAAACACTGAGGTAAATGGTTTTCCATAAACAAATTGCTACTACAACAAAGGTTTATTTTGCTCTCATTGCAATGCCAGAACAATAGACAAAAGTATTTGCATGTATTTTGTCATTTTTGTCATTCTTTATATGTGGATTGATTTTTTTACGTAGTGAAAAAAATCAATAGATTACATTAACATTGAGCCACTTCTAGTCTTGTCCTGCAGTCAGGATGTATCCTCCTGGAGATGCTTGTTAAAGTCATGATGGCTTAACCTGTGTTTTTTCATAAAATTATTTCAAAAATAATAACTGTCACAATATTGCACAACTAACTAAGTCATTAATTTTACAAATAATTACAACCAAATTTCAAAGTATACCAATATGATAATTAAAATATTTGTCTAATAATAAATTAGTCTGCATGTGTCTAAATTATATCTTTCTTCCATCCATGGTTATGTTTATCCACTTTGTATGAAAAACAAGTGAAAAACTGAAGTATTATGCATTATTTATAAGCTGCCTCTCATTTTAGTTCAATTGCTCAATGCTACAAAACGCGGGTCATACTTTAATATCCAGTTATTATTATTAACTATGACAAATCTAATCTATCCACTGGCTTGCTTATTTTGCTGTATATAGTAATCAACAATTCTGTTTGTGTCTTTGGGGGCTGAGACTGTCGTCCCAGTGTTCAATGTAGACTCAAGCTGCAGTTAATATAATTGTTCCTTTTGGATTAAAGTTCCTTAAGCTCAGGTAGGGATGGGTTTTACATTACAGGTTATGTGGCAAAGTTGCCCCTTGATGTTTCTCAATAGTGAAAGATCAAGGACTTGTACTCTCACCTGTGACCACAGCAGCTGTTCCCCAGGCCTTTCAATGGTCTAACCTAGTGAGCACGGCTTCACTAGACCTCAGCAATGGTAAGGGTCTATCTCTAGACTCACATCTGTAGAGATGCAAGGTGTTGCAAGGGGATCGTTCTGTTGCAAAATTTTCTTTGGGATCTAGCACCCCACTTTCTGCATGTCCATTTCCTTGAGTGAGGACATGATGTGTGAAAAGTCAATTTCTTTTACATATTCCTTGAATTCAGGACCATTGTCTGAAACTATTTTGTCAGACAGCCAAACCTGGCAAATAGTTTTAGTGACAATGCTAAATGAGCAAACAATTATATTTATTGTGACAAACTAACATCATGTGGGCTTTTGTATGTTTTGTAGGTTGTCTGGCTGTATGGTGACAGAGGAAGGCTGTGGTTATGTGTCTTCAGCTCTGACTTCAAACCCCTCACACCTGAGAGAGCTGGATCTGAGCTACAATCATCCTGGAGATTCAGGAGTGAAGCTGCTCTCTGAAAAACAGGAGGATCCAAACTGCTCACTGAACAAATTTAAGTATGTTTAAGTTTTTGGTTTCAGTGTCTCTGTATATCTATATGAGTCTTGGAGATTCTAGAGGATGCCACAATATAAAGAATTTATAAAGCATTGGCCCAACGAGCAAAATATTATCTAAACTGCTCAGACAAAACACATGTATAAATAACAACAAAATAGCATACTTCAATCCTTTTTTGTTGTCAATTAGGGAATTAGACAGTTAAATTACAACAAAAATGAAAGACACTTTCCTACAGCGTTTATTATAGAAAAAACTGTTCCACTCAACAATACGCCACCTTTGAGTTTTATTGTTTTGTTTAAAAGTAATCTAAACATTCCAAGATAATATTAATATTGATTTCTGATTTTCTCACAGATTATTTAATGTTTTGTAGTCAGTGTAAACTATGACTTGAATTGAGTCTCATAAACGTGCAGCCAAAAGCCAAGGTCAGAATTTGTATAATTTTAATGGTTTTCATAATGACTGTTGCAAAGCACGTTTGTGTAGCCTAAATTTCTTCAGTTTTTTTGTCATCATTATTATTATTGCTTGATGCATAAGCTGTCTCAAATTATCCCAAATTTTGAAATGAACCTTACTGTTAGTTTAAGGATGTTATATTGTGTAAAATTTTTTGTTACATATGAGGATATAAAATTGGTTATCACAAGGAGAATCCCCACTTTCTTTAAAAGAATATAAATGACACAGAATGGAGTGTATTGAAAATCTATAATAGCAGAAATTCTCTTGTAAGTATTAGGTTTAGGTGTAGAATCCCGACCAAAACAAATGCTTTTTTTACTTTGATTTTCTTTTCTTGGAAAATTAAAAAGAAATCTTAAATCAAGTAAGTTTTTCATCTGCAAATGGGGTAAGCATAATAATCTTAATAATCTAAATTTTCACAAAATATTATTTTGTTTACATCATTAGCAGATAATATTGCTTGTAAACATTTAGATTTTTATTTTTTTTTAGATGAACAATTCTTACTTGCCTAGAAAATCCTACATTTTCTGCAGTGTTAGCAACTGCATAGCCTTTCAATGACTGATTAAATGTACCTGTGTGTGTTTTCTAGTGTTGATAATGGAGGCGAATCCAGAATTACAGCAGGACTGAGGAAATGTATGTTTACACACACACACACACACACACACACACACACACACACACACACACAGCTGTAGTGATTGTTGTTGTGTTCTTAATGTCTCTGTTCTTGTGTTCAGATGAATGTTTTCTCACACTGGATCCAAACACAGCAAACAAATATCTTCGTCTGTCTGAGGAGAACACAGAGGTGACGAGTGTGAGAAAGAAGCAGTCGTATCCTGATCATCCAGACAGATTTGATGTTTGGGAGCAGGTGTTGTGTAGAGAGAGTGTGTGTGGACGCTGTTACTGGGAGACTGAGTGGAGTGGGATTGTGGAGATATCAGTGTCATATAAGAGCATCAACAGGAAGATAGATGATGAGGAGAGTTTGTTTGGAGGTAATGATCAGTCCTGGAGTTTGATCTGCTCTCCTCAGAGATACTCATTCAGACACAGTGACATAAAGACTGATCTCTCTGTAAAGCCCATCATCAGCAGAATAAGAACAACAACAACAGTGCTTAATGATATCTATAGAGTAGGAGTGCATGTGGATGAGAGCACAGGAACTTTGTCATTCTTCAGTATCTCCAACAACATAATGAGACCCATCCACACAGTCCAGACCACATTCACTCAGCTGCTCTATCCTGGGTTTGGTGTTTGGTCTGGATCGCTGAAACTGTGTTGATGAATCAAAAGATACCGAGCAGAGATTCTACCCATAATGCTTTGAGCTGTGAGATAAATCAGTAACGGTGTGATGTTGAGACCATATTCATGACATTAATACTGCAGCTCCACTTCTTTTACTGAAATCTATTATGAAACCTTATCAGATGAATTACATGGATTTAAAACGGGGTCAGATTAAACTGTGTGAGGTATAAAAAAAAGTGTTGTAAAAAGTTAACAACAACAACAAAAGTAATAGCATATTTACAATATCCACAGGGAACTTGAAACAACACAATAAAACAAGAAATCCTAGCTGTTAAAAGCATGTTCAGTCTTTCAGTCCATAACATTAAAATAGTCTTTAAGAATTCCAGCATGCTGTAAATGAGTGTCCACCAGTGTACACAACAATTCAAATAAAGTGATAAAAAAAAGTGAGATGCTGGGATGGTAAGTCTTTAAAACAACTAAATCCAGATGGTGTAGCTCACTGGTGTTTGGTCATTTTTTTCTCAATTTTGTATTCAAAGTAGTATTTTGCCTATATTCAACATGTCATATTTAAAACATTATTATTTAAAATGTATAATTAAACTTCACAAAATGAATAAGGTCATGTGGCAAAAACATTTTGATACTGTGACTTGACTTGATCCTTAGCAAAGCTCGACTTGAATCATTTGAGTTGAGCCACTGACTTGACTTGCTTAATTTGTACATGTATTGACACAATTGGTCAGGTCTTTTCTGTTTGGCCTCTGTTTCACTTATTTTAGACCCCTTCGTAACAGAACAATCGGCTATGCAAGGATCCAGCAGCTTTTCAGGTGGACTTTGGTCATGTATGGACACAGCAAAACTGTTATTAACCCTAGAGCACAAATGTTGATCATTCAAGGACTATTTGCGAGAGTATTTGCATGTTTCTTTGATCTGATGGACTGTATACTACACGTTAATCAGCCGCTCAGATCCTGACTAATCCGCTAGGGCCCCCGGTCATCACTCATGGAGTTAATGCACTATGCTTTATGACTGTGGGATCTTCGCTTACTAGTGTCTCGGAGGAAGAACGTATGCTAGCGTTGTGTCTGTGACGGAAATGGCAGCAGCCGCAGAGTCAACATGCATAATGGCGGACGTTATGTCACAGCTGCCAATGATGAGCCAAGTCAAGCTTCGCTTGATCTTCGTAAGCTGTAGAAGAGTCTCGTCACATCACCGCAGGTCTACTAGAGTCACATCTGATCGGTTCAGAGGCACGTCTCGCCCTCACCAACTATCCAGGGTCACGTAAAGCCACCACTGATTCTCACAAGTTTAGTAGAAGTTTCATAGATTCTGATTGAAGTCATCACTGATCTGAACGAGTTAAGTTAAGTCAGTGTCAATTTTCACCAGTCAGGTCAAGTCATTGCCATTCATCATCTCGTAGCGGACATGTTTGACTCACGTCACTGCTGGTCTGCCAGAGTCAAGTCACATCTCCAATGAGTAATTTTTGTCGTAATGTTCATAAGAGACGCAGACAAAAAACTAAAACGAAAATCTTTTGCCATTTTTGTCAACTGATAAAAACAAGATGAAAATGTTAGGGAAGGATGATTTGGGATAAGATTTATTCAGAATGAATAAGGTTCGCTTTAGATTACAGCCCACGGTTGTGACACTTACACAGTAACTACAGGTAACATTATACATAACTTATACAAGTCAAGTCAGTGGCTCAACTCAAATGATTCAAGTCGAGCTTTATACATAACTATATTTACGTAGAATAAAATGTACTATTACTTGTGTTGTGTATTATGATGTTATATTTATATGTTATCATGGGAGCAGCTGGAAACAAGTTTCCAGTTTTCAACTGTACTGCACTTTGACGGTTTACTGATTCTGACAGACTCGCTGCTGAGAGGACAATAAGCAATGCTTTTTCATTAGGTACTTTACTGTAA
The DNA here is from genome assembly GCF_018831695.1 of Puntigrus tetrazona. Classification (NCBI taxonomy): domain Eukaryota; kingdom Metazoa; phylum Chordata; class Actinopteri; order Cypriniformes; family Cyprinidae; genus Puntigrus; species Puntigrus tetrazona. The sequence goes on along the minus strand of NC_056702.1, from coordinate 21,251,499 downwards.
TTACTAAATTATATTACTACAGTTTACTATTTGTATCAGTAATTTAAGAGATATGTGTCACACATGTGGACTCTTTGTTGTTGTTGCACTGCACAACGGCTGAGGATGAGCTGATCTTATATCTGGGGCTGCTGGATCTGCAATAGGAGCTGGATGATGTGGATCTGGAAGTAGACCTGGCACCTCTCCTGTATCCTGAGTTCTTGATTCTGTCCAGCCATCCTGAATGCCTGCTGGTTCCGTCCAGCCATCCTGAGTCTCTGCTTCAAAACTGCCCCCTAAAGACTGTTCCTCAAGAGGTCCCTCCAGTGCCCGCTCCTCGAGCACTCCCTCCAGTGCCTGTGCCACGTGTGCTCCCTCCAGTGTCTGCACCTCGAGCGCTCCCTCCAGTGCCACCGCGACTGCCAGTGTCTACCAGCCCCTACATTTATCCTCAGCTCACCATCTGGTGTTTGCCAAGGGTCTGCAGGTCTCCATCATCGTCGTGGTTGGAGGATCCCTCGCCTCATCTTCCGGCCTCCGAGTCCTGGACTCCACCTCGGCCTATAGACCCGTCGGCTCCCCCTAGGTTTCTAGCTCCCTCCTCTACACCGTGCTCCACCAGCTCCAAAAGGCCCCATCGTCCCTCTGGCTCCGCCTCGGTCTGTTGTCGACCATCCATCGCCTCGGGATTCCTCTCCTCCTGCTTCACCTGCTACACCCCCCGCCCCCCCCTGGCTCCACCGTGGATCTTCTGGGCTGTGCTCTGGATCCCATGGATCTCCTCCTGCTCCGGATCCCTCCTGTGTCTTCCATGGCTCCTTCCTCCATCTGTTCCTCCTTGGACTCTGTTTGCCGACCCCCTCCTGGGGGCACAACCTCCACCAAAACCTCCCCCCAAGTCCCGCTTTTGTTTTTTTTGTGACCTACTTTTAGTTAATTGTCTTATCATCTTCAGCTGTGTCTTGTTTATTAAGCATTTACGTTGTGTACATTGTCCTGTTGTTTGTATTCAGTTTGTCCGACGTCGTCTTTTATTGCGTGTGGTTTCTGTGTCCTGTCTACCTGCCCTTAACTTTGTTGTTTATTTCATGCCTAGAAGATTAAAACTGTTTAAGTTCATTTTTGTCGTCTAGCACTCCTTTTCTCGCATACCACACTGTGACATTGTTCAAAATGCAGTGCATTTGAGGTTTAAATAAACACTGTTTGACTTGTTAATGTGTATCTGTGTCACGACTGAGGGGTCTGAGGCGTGCAGATCCATATGCAGGCTTTTATTAAACGAAGGCATGGTCAAAACAGGCAGGCGTCAAACAGGGCAAACAGATGTATAAGAGGCGAGGCAATAACAAAATCCAGAAACAGGCGGTGGTCAGATCAGGCAGCAAACAATCAGAAAACCGAAAAACAGACAGGGTCAAAACCAGGGAAATCAGAAACAATAATCCACGAGCGATCTAACAAAGAAACAGGCGAAACAATGCAACCTGCAGTTGAGTGGCTTGCTGCAGTATTTATAGTCCTGGAACAGGAAGTTGTCGCAGAGGGAGTGAATGCAGATCACCCAGAGGTCAGGGCTTGGTGACATAGCCCCCCTCCTAGGAGCGACTCCTGGCGCTCCACAAAACAAACAAAACAAAACATAACTGGGAGCTTGGGAGGGGGTTCCGGGAGGGAGTCAGCACACAGAGTCCAGGGAGGAAGAGATGGAGGGAGGAGCCAGGGAGAAGACAGGAGGAGTCCGGAGCGGGAGGCGATCCAGAGCCCAGCCATGATGGTCAGTGGTGGAGCCGACGGAGGGAGGAGCCATGGAGAGGTAACGGTCATCAACCCCATGGAGCTGACCGACGGCGGCGGAGCAGGTGGTCGAGGAGACTGAGGCGGAGGCGGAGAGCCGAAGAGCCAGGATGACACAGAGGCGCTGGAGACTGGCAGACCCGTGGCGAGCTCCAGGTGGAGGGCAGAGGATGAGTGCTGGGATCCATCGACGACGTGTAGCAAGGGTGGGAGGGTGGGATAACTTGAGGCTTTGCACGAGGCGCGGGCACTGGAGGCTTTGCACGAGGCGCGGGCACTGGAGGCTTTGCACGAGGCGCGGGCACTGGAGGCTTTGCACGGCAGGCGGCCATCTTGGGAAGCGGCGCTGGGCAGGCGGCGGCCATCTTGGGAAGCGGCTCTGGGCAGGCGGCGGCCATCTTGGGAAGCGGCGCTGGGCAGGCGCGCCATCTTGGGAAGCGGCTCTGGGGGCGGCGGCCATCTTGGGAAGCGGCCATCTTGGGAAGCGGCTCTGGGCAGGCGGGAAGTTGGCCATCTTGGGCGGTGGCTCGGGGAAGTCAGCCATCTTGGGCGGCGGCTTGGGGAAGTCGGCCATCTTGGGGATTAATGCAGTGTCTTCTTCCTCCATAATACCCAACGTGAGAGCTGACCCCACAGTCACTAAACCAAACTCAATAAACTGTGCAAGTGATTCACGTGGACCCTCTCGAACAAGTTGTGATTTGAGTGGCTGATTTATTCCCTCGTGAAAAAATTAAATTAACAAAAAATCAGAGAGGTAAGCCAGGTCCAGAAATTCCTGAGTATAATCCTCAAGTGATCGGGTGCCCTGCTTGAGGGTTAGCAAAGACATTGCAAGGTGCATACCTGGCCATGGTTCGGGTGAAAAGCCGCTGGATCCTGGTGTGAGGTTGCATTCTGTCACCAATGAGCGGTCTGAGGCGTGCGGATCCATATGCAGGCTTTTATTAAAGTAAGGCATGGTCAAAACAGGCAGGCGTCAAACAGGGCAAACAGGAGTATCAGAGATGAGGCAAACACAAAATCCAAGAACAGGCGAAGGTCAGGTCAGGCGGCAAACAATCAGAATATCGAAAGACAGGCAGGGTCAAAACCAAGAGAACTAAGACTAAGGAAAACTCGGGAAACAACAATAGAAACAGGCGAAACAATGCAACCTGCAGTTGAGTGGCTTGCTGCAGTATTTATAGTCCTGGAACTGAAAGTTGTCGCAGAGGGAGTGAATGCAGATCACCCAGAGGTCAGGGCTCCATCTGCTGGCTTGGTGACAATCTGTCTGTCATTAAAGTTATGTTATTAAAGTTATTTATCGTGAGGGCATTTTTACTCATACTATAGCTATGGTATATTGATTGACACTCGTAATTAATGTATAATTATTAATTTGTAATAGTATAGTTGCAATAAAAATTTGAATATACTTCTTACATAGTTTATCCACAATAGCACACTTCAAGTTAAATAATCATTAATAATAAAAATTTAGAAAAAATATGCAGTGGAAAAAAGAGAAATGTTTTGGAGGGCCGGGCTGTATCCACCATTGAGGTTCCTGATGTGGTATTACATGGATAAAGGCTAATATAACATCATTTCATCTGAGCGCAAAAGAAATTTCCTATTAAAATAAATTTAACGTAAAGTCTTGCTGAGAGACCATGAACACGAATCGAATGAGTACATTTCGTGAATATCATAAACTGAGGGGTTTTCTGATTGTTCACTGAATTGCATTCTAATCACGCATGTATAATCGTAATAAATAAAGAAAAAAATTGCCCATTTTTGTTTTTTTGGAAGCTGCATTCAAAATCCACTTGGCTCAAAACTCGCTGCGGTCTGGGGCACGTTTTATCAGAAATTTGATCAAAACTCTAGTCACTGTCACAAACTGTGTAAAAACTATGACAATTAGGTGTTTTTCCAGACAGATTTGGCAACCTTGCTAACAAAACGAAAGTGACAACAGAAGCTGTGTTGTACCTGCAGCGTTTACACTTGACCGGAAGATTTTTGGATTCTGAAAAAAAGATCATCAAACTGTCATTTTTATTCGCTGATGTGGGAATTTACATAGATCTGATGGGAAACCAATGACATATTGAAAACTTGTCTGGAAACTGAACCTTTTAATTGAAGCAAATCTTTAGCCGTGGAGCAGAAAGGCACTTCCTTTAATGTAAGTAAACATGAAATACTACCCTAATCATGAAACACTCAAGAAACTTGCTAAATAGAAACAAATAGAGATTAAAAGATTGTAACGTTTACTATGATGTTCTGCATTTGTGTTTTCAAACTTTTATATAATTTTATAGTAGCCTACTTTCGTTACTCCATAGCTTATTTTATATTGTAACTAATGCGAAATGTAAAATTTTAATGTAAAATGTAAAATTTATTTATATCATAGATATTACACATGCATTGCTTTTTATAATTACTACAAAAAAAAAAAAGTTTGGAGACAACTTAAAATTTTAAGGCAGACAAATTTTAAGGCTGAAGTTGGTTGCCTTAACATTTTAAAATTGGCTCAACTTTTTTTTATATTTTTATATTATTTAGTATATGTTCATTATATGCAATCTTCACTTCCATATTTATTTTCCTCTTGCAATCGCTCAAAATAAATACGTGCTACAAGAAACATTTCAACACAAAGTGCTTTTCATAAAATAACTACAGTAGATACGCCCATGATACTGCTTTAGATTCTAACATTATTTTTTCTGTATTTTTCTTGATGACACCATAAATTTTCTAATTTGTTAATTAAATTTTTCAAGGGAAATGAAAGTAGTTTTTCTTTGTTTGGTATGTGTATTAAAATGCGGTTATGACTGGAGCCGACATGTTGCAATCTCTTTTATTTAAAAGTACTCTATAGCAGTGCTTTAATTTATGTAAAACTTCACTTTATATAGGTTTTCACCAAACTAGAAGAAATATATATATATATATATATATATATATATATATATATATATATATATATATATATATATATATTGATAATAAACAGAACTGTGTGTGTCTTGCAGAGGAACATTGTAGTCTATGACGAATCACGCAGCTACTGAGTTACTCCACAGCAGAAACTATCCGAACCAGTCTAAATAGTTTGAATATAAACACTTTTTATCTCACTCAGTGGTTTGTCAGATATGCCGTGTGTGGGTCTTTTCACGTGGTTTGCTCCTATCTTGAGTGTGGAAAACAGATTTCATTAGTTTTCTTAAATTCTTCTGATTTAACAGGTTCTGAAGAAAACTCCTCCCTCCAGAGTCCTATAAAAATTTCAGAACGTCTGCCCAAGACACAGTTAACTGGAGAAACAAGAAATGTCATCATTGTTCACAGTTAGTTAATAACACTACTTCACGAGACACTGAAACATAGATTTAATAGGGGTCATACGATGTAGCAGAAAATGTTGACACGCTTTGTCCAAAAAAAGTATTTTTCAAATGCTGTACATTTGCACAACACAAGCCACAGTGCAAACATTTCTGTCATGCATTTGCCAAAACACTTTTATTAACTAATGCATTTTACCTTTGAAAGTTGAAGTAACCCCCGCATCCCCGTTGTTTGAGCAGTGCTGTAATACAGATAAAGATTTCGAAACAATCCAAACATATGGGTATCCCCTTGAACTTGGTAAAAAGATTATCTATTTACCATCTTGACTGTATTGACGATATTATTTGCTAACGTTAGCCCATATTTACATTAGAGTACACGTCCTACTGCACTAAAACTGCAACCCTTTTTTTTCTTGTTTTGAGCACTTAGTTCCACATGTTAAGAGTTGGAGAACTTCAGATATGGTTTTTTTTCTCTTCCCACAGCCTTGAGTTGGTGAAGGACGATGGCGTTTGTTAAAAAGCTGCTCGTGGACTCACTGAAGGAGCTGAGAGAAGCTGAGCTGAAGGAGTTTTGGTGGCACTTAGTTAATTTATATAATGATTATTTCTCAAGGTGTGAACTAGAAAAGTTGGATAGATTCGACACAGTAGATAAGATGGTAAAAGGTTTGGGACTAGAAGAAGCTGTGGAGGTCATGGTGGACATCCTGAGACAGATGAATCAAAATAATCTGGCTGAAAAGTTGGAGAATAAACACAAGCAAGGTAACATTTCATTCACTGCAACAGTAAAGTGAATACTTTTTTAATATGTTTGTGATAAAAGTAATAGTATAGTAAATAGTAATTCTCTCTTTCTCTCTCTCACAGGTCAGACTAAAGGCAATATGAATATATCTATTGCTGTTGGAGGTAATTCAAAACATACAGATTTCATCTTGCAATTTCAGCATGCAGAGAAGTTGTGCAAGCATGGTCTTTGGAATTTAAATAAATTTGGTGTGCTTCTTAGAATATCCACCAGGTGGCGCATTGAAACCAATATACTGTACTATTTACAGTACAGAGCTCCCAAAACATTGTGAGCCTAAGAAGTTCGTAAAAATTATATATCTTAATGTTACGGTGTGTTTCCCAAAAGCATTGAGCAACACTTAAAAATCATTGTAGATGTACTCTACATGCATTCTATGAAGACAGAATTATGAGGTCACAAGCAGGATGATTGACAGATCACACATTTAACTTAAAAATAAAAAAAAATTTAATTAAATTACACGTCAAAAAAAAAAAGTATGTATGTGTGTGCGTAAGTAATGCAGGAAATATGCTTTAAAAATAGTTCCCTATCAGTCACTACGAGTTATGTCATGACGACAGACTGGGGTCTTGCTTGGAGCACTTATTAGCTCTGATTAAGAGAAAATGGCAATGAAAGTGGTAAACTAATCGTTAGTTACTCCCCGTGACATGGAAATAAATAGGTGACCTCATCAGGTTTTGCTGAGGAGCCGAGAACTAGTCCCTGGCTCAAAGCTGTGGCAAGGGGACATAACATCTTTGTTCTGATAGCAGAGACAGACAATGGAGCTTGACAAAGGGAAGACACAGGTTTACCTAAGGGGAAATCTTACCATGGAGGAATTTAATTTTTATCTGTAGGGAATCAGCCAGATGGACAATTAGCCAAGTACCAGGGTTGCCCAACCCCTGGGAAAGGAGGTCCATCCTCAGAGGTATTCGCTTGGGAGGGGCTGTCACAACGAGCATGAGTTCTGGGAACAAGGTCTGGGTGGGCCAGTATGGAGCAACCAGCAAGACCAGCTCCTCATCCTCCTGGATCTTGCATGGTGTCTGTGCTGGACTCTTAAGAAGCAAAGAGATCTACCTGGGCTTCTCCAAATTTACTACAAATCAGCTGCATTGTCTCAAGATGGAGTCGCCATTCTCCAGGGAACATAAACTGTGAATGCACATCGGCTGCACAATTGAGTTCCCCCAAAATGTGGACGGCTCAAATAACTTAAACCACGTCTGGCCGACGAAGGAGGAAATGTAGGCAAGCTGTGACATGCGGCGTGACCGTAGACCTACCTGGTTGTTGATGTAAGAGACAGCCACAAGGCTGCCTGCTTGTTACATGTGATGTCCCAGCTCGACATGGAGGCATCTGTTGTGACAGCAACATGCTGAGACACTTGTTCTAAGGGGGAACCCGAGGTGGTGTGGTGGTAAATGGAGAATCATGCTGGTATGTGTTGCATTACCTCAGTCTGTACAGCCGAAAAGTGCTGAACAAAGTCCTTTACAGTGTCAGCGTCACACAGAGTCTTGTCAGTGTGACCTTTTTTATCGCCAAAAGTCCAAAATCGGTCGCCGTGTGCAGCTCCAGCATCAATCCCTGGTCAGAGCCACCCTCCTCCACTCTTCTAGTACCATGGCTTGATAGATTGGCAGAATCGCCATGGCATGCAAGGCAAAGGGAGCTTGATCAGAAGCACAGTAGGCTTTAGAAACGAGAGCTGCCATAATCATACAGGCTCCACCACAGACACCACAACCGCTCTCTCCACATGGGGAATATCCACATACCTCCAAGCTGCCCCACCATCGAGGGTGGTGAGGATGGAGGAGGGAGCTGTGAAAGGAGCCTTCCATGACTTTCTCAACTCCTCATGCACTTCTGGGAAGAAAGGGTCTGATGCTCACTGGTCCTCCACCCCGAAGAGCTGAGAAATAAAAAAAAATAATAATACAAATACAATAATACAAATAAATAATAAAACAAGTAAAACAAAAATAAGAGAATAATTTTATGCAGTGTGGCAGATATTATACAAAAATATAGAAGACTGGATATCCAGTGATATCCAGTTCACAGTGACCTAAAGCAGGCATGGACAAAGTCGGGCCTGGATGTGAATCAATTATTTATTAAAAGATGGCCCTTATGTGGCACTATCCCTAAATTAATTATTTGTCCTCAAAGCACAATTACAAACACACATGCAAAAGTTAATTGAAGCAGGTAAGAACATGAGCCTTTATGTCCTGTTTGATGTCCTAGATGATAATTGTCTGCATCAGTTATTAATAATAATGATTTTATGTTAAATATTTTATAATTTTTAAAGATTTTATAATAAATATGTTTAATATTTTCAATCTTATGCATTTTCTTTACAGAGCTGCAAAAGTTCTTTGAAATGCACAAAACAAACATGAAGAAGAAAGTACAATATATTTTTGAGGGCAACAAAGAAAAAGAAGCACAATTCAAGGATATTTACACAGAACTGTTCATCACAGAGGGAGATATGAAAGATGTCAATCATGAACATGAGATTCTAAAGATCGATGATGCTTTCAAGAACAAAAACACACAGAACAAACCAATCAAATGTAATGATATATTTACTGAACTAAAGAAAAACAATGAGAAAAACACTGTGTTGACCAAAGGAGTCGCTGGCATAGGAAAAACAGTCTCTGTGCACAAGTTCATCCTGGACTGGGCAGAAGGAACAGCCAATCAAAACATACATTGTGTGTTCCTGCTTCCATTCAGAGAGATGAACTTAATGACAAATGAAGATTTCAGTCTCCATGAGTTTCTGCTGGAATTTTATCCTGAACTGAAGGACCTGGAGAAATCAATCAAATGTAAGCTAGCATTTATATTTGATGGATTTGATGAGAGTCGCCTGCCTCTAAATTTTAATAGTAGGTCTCTGAACACTGTTGAGAAAAGATCATCTGTAGATGTGCTCTTTACAAGTCTGGTCAAAGGAACTCTGCTTCCATCAGCTCTTATCTGGGTGACATCACGACCCGCAGCAGCGAATCAGATCCCTCGTCGATATGTAGGTTTGTTCACAGAGGTGCGAGGATTCACTGACCAACAGAAGGAGGAGTACTTCAGAAAGAGAATCAAAGATGAGAGTCTGTCCTCCAGAATCATCTCACACATTAAGACGTCTCGTAGTCTCTACATAATGTGCCACATTCCTGTGTTCTGCTGGATCACAGCCACAGTACTTCAGGATATTCTCACTGAGAACAATGAAGAGAACATCAGCACAACACTCACTGAAATGTACATTCACTTTCTTCTGATAAAGATGGACATGAAGAACCAGAAATATGACGAACAAGAAGAAACTGAATGTTCAGAGCACTTACAATTAAATAAAGAGATGATTTTGAAGTTATCCAAGTTGGCGTTTGAACAGTTGAAGAAGGAAAACATTGTGTTCTATAAGAAAGATTTAAAAGATTGTGGTATTGATGTGAGTAAAGACACTGAGTTCACAGGAATGATTGCTGAGATCTTCAAAAGGGAACATGGACTTCATGGAGCAAAGGTCTTCTGCTTTGTGCATCTGAGTGTTCAAGAGTTTCTTGCTGCAGTCCATGTGTTCTTCTGCTACCTGAACAAGGACATGCAGGAGCTTCAGTTTTTCTTGGATGAGCCAGAAGAAAATGTCACATTGGAGGAGTTACTGCAGAAGGCCGTTGATAAAGCAATGCAAAGTAAGAGAGGGCATCTGGACCTGTTCCTGCGGTTTCTGATGGGCATTTCACTGAAATCCAGTCAAATCCTGCTGAAAGGCCTGATCACACACACTGAAGACACCACAGAGAGTATCACTGAAATGACTGAATACATTAAACACCAAAACAAGTACAATGCCTCAGATGAAGCTTCAGTCAACCTTTTCAACTGCTTACTTGAGCTCAAAGATCATTCATTATATGAGGAAATCCAGAGTTACCTCAGTTCAGATGAACATCCAGAAAGAGATCTCTCATCTTCAATGTGTACAGTGCTGACCTACATACTGCTGATGTCAGAGAAGGTGCAGGATGAGTTCAATCCAAAGATGTTCACATCAACACAGGCAGGCTACACAAGACTTATTCCAGCTGTGAGATGCTGCAGAAAAGCTCTGTGAGTAATTTCACTGACTACTTTTCAATCAAACATTTTGTTCTAAATCACTAAACAGTTTTATTTTACCTGATTATAAAATGTACAAATAATAATTGCAAGACAATCGACCACCGTAAAATAGTTTGAATAAAACTTTCTATTTTGGCAGATTTGATGGCTGTGGTTTTGATGAAACATGCTGTGAAACAGTGTCTTCTGCTCTACAATCATCAAACCATCTGATAGAGCTGAACCTAAGCAGCAATCACCTGCAGGATTCAGGAGTGAAGCTGCTTTCTGATGGACTGAAGAGTACACACTGTCGACTGAACATACTGAGGTTGAACATTCACTAAATAACTATGTTCAAAATATGCAGATGAATAGGTGTTTCATAACAATATTTAGCAGATTTTTACATGGCATCATTAGGTTCTATCGTTCAGAAACATGGCCTTTCATATCACTGCTGTGCTCTTCATATAATTCAACTCCACCTGTCATTCTATCCTGATGATCCGACGATAGCTGCTCGTCTCATCATGTCTAACAGACATTTCTTGCTGGATGAAGGACCATCACCAAGGACTGCTTCTGGTTTCAGCAAACCCTCCATTTCATCACAATTTCATCATCCAGTTATGCTCATCAACCGTAACTTCTTCAAAAACAGCTAGAAATCTTTGACTGATTGATGATCAGCTGACTTTCTCAGACCATACCATACAATCAAACATTTGCGATTAATCATGAATGCGATGGCAAGAGAAATCATTAATGAGCCAAAAGAATGCACGTCACACCACTGCTCATTAGGCATAAGACCATATCAAAATTTCATGTTGAGATTAATTGGTAATGCTTTTGTCATGATTATCATAATGTTGAAATTAAGTTGCAAAAATTTGTCGTTGTGATACAGTATAACAATAAGATGCAAAAGCCTCAACAAGACATCTTGGTCAAAAGTGAATGCTCTCCACACATATATATGCTGGTCATACAATTAGAATATCATCAAAAAGTTGATTTATTTCACTAATTCTATTCAAAAAGTGAAGCTTGTATATGATATTCATTAATTACACACAGACTGATATATTTCAAAAGTTTATTTCTTTTAATTTTGATGATTATAACTGACAACTAATAAAAACCCCAAATTCAGTATCTCAGAAAATTAGAATATTACTTAACACCAATACAAAGAAAGGATTTTTAGAAATCTTGGCCAACTTAAAAGTATGAACATGTAGAGCACTCGATACTTAGTTGGGGCTTCTTTTGCCTGAATTACTGCAGCAATGCGGCATGGAGTCGATCAGTCTGTGGTACTGCTCAGGTGTTATGAGAGCCAAGGTTGATCTGATAGTGGCTTTCAGCTCTTCTGCATTGTTGGGTCTGGAATATTGCATCTTCCTCTTCACAATACCCCACAGGTTTTCTACGGGTTAAGGTTAGGTGAGTTTGCTGGCCAATTAAGAACAGGGATACCATGGTTCTTAAACTAGGTACTGGTAGCTTTGGCACTGTGTGCTGGTGCCAAGTCCTGTTGGAAAATGAAATCTTCATCTCCATAAAGTTGGTCAGCGGCAAGAAGCATGAAGTGCTCTAAAACGTCCTGGTATACTGTACAGCTGCGTTGAACTTGGACCTCAGAAAACAGTTTGCCAAAACCAGCAGATGACATGGACCCCAAACCATCATTGACTGTGGAAACTTTACACTGGACCTCAAGCAACATACATTTCCAAAGGAAATGCAAAATTTACTTCAGAGAACATAACTTCAAACCACTCAGCAGCAGTCCAGTCCTTTTTGTCTTTAGCCCAGGTGAGACGCTTCTGACACTGTCTGTTGTTCAAGAGTGTCTTGCCATGTCTTGCATATGTCTGTTTGTAGTGTTTTTTGAAGCAGTAACTATCCCTGTAGCTTGTACACTTTTTTCTACCGCATCTTTTCCTTCCCTTCGCCTCTCGATAAATGTGCTTGGACGCAGAACTCTGTTAACGGCCAACCTCTTTTGCAGTGACCTTTTGTGTCTTGCCCTCCTTGTGCAAGGTGTTGTCATTACAAAATAAAAAAAACAGCTCTCAAATGTATGAGGCAAACTCAATAAAGGGTCTTTAAGAATTTTATTCTTGCAAGAAGGTCAGACAGTCGTACAGAAACACACAGTTTGCTGCAGAGTGTGACAACGAAGACAGGGCGGTCCTGTTTTTGATGACATTCTACTTAAATGACCAGCACCTATATATTCATCAAGTACTTTCACCTAAGATGTGCTAAATGCCATCGAGAAATACCAATATTTGCGTATTACGTTTAGTAACTTTTAGTAACTTCTTATAACAAAAAGTTCTTTTTAATACAATAAAGTGTTGCAAAAAAAAAGGCTCAAGTAAAACAATATAAAAATAAAATGACACAGATTAAAGTGTTAAATAATTATATAGACCAATAGATAACACATTACAATACGTTTTTATTGGTAAACCTTAATTATATTGACAATGAGCAAAGCCTACATTTGCTATAGCAGGTAATAATCGTTGTTTAAAATCTTGTTATTAAGTATTATACATGTTTTGAATTTTTATTGGCAGTTTATGTTAAATAATCAATTGAATAATGTTATCTAACCCACTTCTCATTCATGCTGGTTTACATAAGACAGCAATGCATTTAACCAGTTGATGGGAAAATTATTTTTAAAATGCATCAAAAAAAATCTAAATAATTTGTAATAAATAATTCACAGTATTTTGAAGTAATAACAATTTCTCTTTTCCTTAAATATACAATTAACTCAATGCAAAAACACAAGCTTGCTCTATCCTTTTTCTATTCTTTGTTTTCTTTTTGCTACATGTTGTGGGAAACTTTTTTAGCTTCTTTTTAAGAAGAGACCAGGAAATTGTTGGTAAAGCAGGAGTTCATTTTTATTTTGTGGCTGTAGTCATCTGCCAGAAGTCTTCAAGAAATCTTTAAGAAAATCATCAAGAAATCTCCAAGAAAAATCGAACTAAAACCTAGCCCAGTGAAGTTTATAGGTTTCAAGGGGAAGAGTACCTATAGGAGAGGGAGGGGAGACCATTAAAACAAAAGTATGCAAACACAGAACAGGACCTTAGCCCAGAACAGGAAATTTCCAGATCTATTTAGCATCCAAGTGGCATTTAAATGCATAGGAGCTATAGAGACCCTCAAACAAAAGGCACAGTTGTACCTTGAGATTAGCATTCACACTAAACTTGGGATACTTGGGATTACATGAAGAGACAGAAGGATGTGAGAAAGTCTACATCCACAGAAGATCTGTGGTCAGTTCTCCAAGATGTTTGGAACAAGCTACCAGCCGAGTTCCTTCAGAAACTGTGTGCAAGTGTACCTAGAAGAATTGCTGCTGTTTTGAAGGCAAAGAGTGGTCACACGTAATATTGATTTGATTTAGATCTCCCTTTTGTTTATTCACTGCATTTTGTTAATTTATTAAAATAAATGTTTAACTCTTCCATTTTTGAAAGCATTCTTTGTTTACAGCATTTTCTCACACCTGCCTTAAAATTAGCATTCCTTTTGGCTTTTTAAAGGTTTTCTGTGCTGCTACTTCTCAGTGGCTTTAGGCTGGTATTTAGTAAAAGTACTTGATGAACATATATTATGTTTGAAGAGGATTCACTCAGTATATCTCACTATATATATATATATATATATATATATATATATATATATATATATATATATATATATATATATATATATATATATATATATATATTCATTCTCTTTACAGGTTGAGTGGCTGTAATCTCACTTCTCAGTCCTGTGAAAGTTTGTCATTAGCTCTACAATCATCAAACTCTGTCCTGAGAGAGCTGGACCTGAGTAAAAATGACCTGCAGGATTCAGGAGTGAAACTTCTTTCTGAAGAACTGAAGAGTTCAAACTCTAAGATGAAGATTTTAAGGTTTGAGTTTCAAATTTGTCTTTATTTGTTTATTTGAAAAACAAAAACACACTATTAAGACTAATCCTGTACTACTCTGTTCTTCTTGTTCAGATTTTCCATCTGTAATCTCACTGCACAGTCTTGTAAGAGTTTATCATCAGTTTTACAATCATCAAACTCTGTTCTGAGAGAACTGGACCTGAGTAACAATGACCTGCAGGATTCAGGAGTGAAGCTGCTTTCTGAAGGACTAAAGAGTCCAAACTCTAAGCTGGAGATACTGGGGTAAATGACTTTCCATAAAATAAAATAATTCACAAAAAGCTACAACAATGACCATTACATTTTGTCAACAAATGTTTGTTCTGCTCTCTGTGAAATTCCAGAGCAAAAGACAAAAACATTTTCATGCATTTTTTCATGTTTAAATACAGTCTGTAGATTTAGATGTAGCAAAACGATCTAAAACTGTTTCTGAACAAACTGCAAAACTGATGCATTTTCAAGAATAACTTCAAAAACAAAAACAGTTAGTAAAAAACTGAATGGATTATGCAAATAGCGTGAAAATAGCACTTACAAAACATTTATATAGCCAATTTAAAACAACCAAAGTCAACCAAAGTGCTGCACAGATTATGCAAAAAATTGACAGATTACAAACAATAAAACAATAAAAAAGTATAAAACACACCAAGATTCACCAAAATAAAACATTACAAAGACATATGTAAACTCTTAAATGCCAAAGAAAATAAATATATTTTAAGCTTAGACTTAAAAAAATAGCATTGAGGCAGTTCTGATATGTATAGGGAGGAATAGTCATTCCACAATTTAGGGCCAACAACAGAGAAAGCGCGATCATTTTTGAGATGTGCCTTGGGAACTCAATAGGCCAGTGTCTGTGGATCTGAGCACTCATGTATATATATATAAGATGGATCCTAAAGAAAGCATGTAAAGGAAAAACAGTACCGGACCAAGAATGGAGCCCTGAGGGACACCAGATTTGACAGATATTTCGGATGAGGCTTGGTCTCCAATACTAACAACATACCTCCAATCAGTTAGATGTGAACCAGTGCAAAACCATTGCCTACACGTTACAGGGTGTATGATATGAGTGTGTTATGATCCACTAAGTCAAAGGCAGAACTGAGTCATTAATAATAATCTCCAGCACTGATACACCATGGGATAAAATCATGTCCAGAGTATAGCCTCGAACATGTCCCCAGAAAGTCCTTGTTTATTGGAGGTAGGAGAGTAGGAATAACTGAACTTCAAAGCTACTACAAGTCCTAGTTGATAGGCAATGAAAAAGGTGAGTCTTGGCCACTAACACAGCTTATCTTGGAGCATATCCAGCAGTTAGTTTGAATCCCATAAGCCTTATTCATAAGAGGCACTAATGGTTTGTGATTTGTCACTAATTATAAGTTTTCAAGGCCAATCAGATATTTTTCTGAATTTTTTAGATGCTGACCAGACATTCTTTCTCAATCTGGGTGTATCAGGTCTCAGCTTCAGACAAAATGCATGAGCAATATTTCACCAGTTTGACAATAGTAATTGAGGACAAAATGATCTTTCTGTAGGTTGTCTGGTTGTATGGTGACAGAGAAAGGCTGTCATTATCTGTCTTCAGCTCTTGTTTCAAACACCTCACACCCGAGAGAGCTAGATCTGAGCTACAATCACCCTGGAGATTTAGGAGTCAAGCTGCTCTTTGAAATACTGGAGGATCCAAACTGCTCACTGAACAAACTCAAGTATGTCAAGCAGGAGGTTTCGGTTTTAATGTTTCTGTACATCTATAGAAGTCTAAGAGTTTCTTTAGGATGTAAAATCTTATCTAAACTGCTCAGACAAATTAAATCAACAACTTTTAATTCCCAAAATGCCACAAACTGTAAAATTTAGCTGCCATATTCAACATTTACCTGCATTTGATGCAGCTGCCGCTGTCTCTTTGAAACGACAAGAATTATTTTTCCCCCTTTTATATGAATTTAATTTAAAAAAAAAATACACATTCACTAATCAACATAACTAACAACCAAACATAAATATGCACATTGTGCTTTTACATTGTGTGCATATAAACATCTTTACAAAATAAATAAAAATTCTAACTCAGCTCAGATCTTCAGACTGTTCTGAGTTAGTGTATATACAGCACTATATGTATATACAGTATATGTATATGTATATATGTATGATTTGAACAAAGCTAAGGCTAATGCAAACATAGTTTTCTAGACTATTTAAGAGAATGTTGTAGATAGTCTGTAGATATGGACTTTTTGTCTTGTTTCCATCCCAAATATCTAAGAATTTTTAATTCTTCTTGTTTTACTCAGAAAAACATTTTTTTTTGCAGTGTTTGAACAGCATAGCCTTTTATTGACTGACTGTGTCTGTGTGTGTTTTCTAGTGTTGATCATGGAGGAGAATTCAGGATTACAGCAGGCTTCAAGAAATGTATGTCTACACACACACTTATACACAACAGCTCAAAACACTTAAGAGTGAAGCCTGATACCAAATATAAGTTCAGGACCTCCACAATTAATTTTCTGTTCATAAGATAAGATGTTCTCAGATAGGTTTACTCAGCTTTAGGGAAGAAAAGCTTCTCTGGCCTGAAGCAACTGTCACAGGTTGAGTAAGCAGCAGTCTTTGGGCTATGCTCAGATTAGGATACATGTCAAGGATGTGATCAAGCATCTGACTGCAGCCTTTACCTCCATCTTTAGATCTTCACCATCAATGTCAGTTTGCTCCAGTCTTTGGCAACACTCATCTAGTTTGACTTCTAAAGAAATCTTATAAAAACTTATAAAAGCTTGTCAGAATGGCCACAGAAAGCAAGGTTACGTTCTCGCAGATGAGTTCCAGTGCTTTACTTCTAAAAAAAAGTAATTCCTGGCTAACCTGATCAATGGCTGTGTTGGTTTTTAGACTTTCTGACAAACTGTTTTTTCACCATTTTTCTTTTTAATGAAGTAATTGCTATTTGCGAACCTTCGGCCATCACTGTCCACTGGGAAATTTTCTTTTATTTGAACAGGCTCTCTTAATAAGCTCACAAGACTCGATTTTTGGAGACTCTTTATAGGTGTAATGGTTTTGTTAGGGTCCCCCTTTTCCTGCAGAACGGAATCCAGAGGCCCTGGTCGAAGGTCAATGCGTGTTCGGTCTTTTCTTTGCATCTCATTAACAATCACTAATATTTATTAATCTTTTGGGTTTCCAATTATAGTACTGACCTTATACATAAATTTATCTGACTCCAATCCTTCGTGATTTTAGTTATAATAACTTAGATGCAACTGCTGATCCCTCTAATTGTGATTAAATTTGGATCATTAATTAACTATAATATTTCCTAGTTTCGACTTATCGTTCGATAGGTGTCTGGGTCGCTTAAAGACTTTGCTTGGCCAGAACTGACTCACGACACCTCTGGGCTAGTCCAGGTCTTAGTCAGAGGCTACCCCGTAGATTGCTTACCTTAAAGCAGCCATCTCCTCGATAGACTCAAAAAGAGTAATTGTTTATGCGTTCCCTAAGTAATAGCATGCTAAGCCAGTTTGGTGGCCAGAATTCAAGATCTCAAGACGGCTCCATCGATCGTTGATCTGACACAACCTAGCACGCCAACAATGCGGAAAAACTCAGAAGTCACTAACCTACTAGAAAAGTTATTTCAGACAATAACCAAGATTAACATTTATTTTGCCAGGCAAGAACAGTTTCCAAATTGGTATAATTGATAAACATTTGCACAACTGATCAGCAGTACAAAAATAACACAAAACAAAATAAAACAAACTTAAAAGGTCAGTATACCTGGTCTTTAAAAAGTACATAGTGTAGTGTATGAGAACATACACCACACTACGAGCCGATCTGGCTACAGTATCGTGCCTTGTTGTGTTTTGTCACTTTCCTTATATACTCAGACCAGACAAAGAGATACCAAATGTAGTTATAAAAACCTTTTGGTGTTTAGGTGCCCGTGCTCCATGGTCACACCTGGCTGGAACACGTTCAGAGACCCCAAAGGAGGACACACCTCCTTCTCAACAGAACACAGTTCTATCAAGTTCCTAATCTTCTCCATAATATAAGTGATTATGGTGAAATTGAGACCAACTTACCAATCGCACTGAGACCTTTCAAATGAGACCAAACATGAAAGTGAAGAACAATAGGTTCATAAGACACATGACATGTGATGCCTTATTCTTAATGAACTTTAAACCAAGTCTTTTGGGCAGAAGGAGGGGAAGCAGGAAGAGCAGAGGTGAAGAGGGTGTCATAAACACAACAGGGGGGGGGGTGTTTACTCTCTTTTTGAAGTCCTTTTGTTCCTTTGGATATCCCTTCTAAGATCAGTCTTATTGCATATACAGGTTTTGATTCACCTCCTTACAGTTTTATACTGTACAGAATGTATGTGCTATCGGTCTACACCTTACTGGAAACTACAGGCATTTTTAGATTGTTAAAAAAATTAATTATATGTGATTTATGTGACATGAGTCTTATGGGACTGTGTATATTTAGGTGTAAGTCCCTAGAAAAAAGGGACAGAAACATACACTCACACACAGCTGTAGTGATTGTTTTGTTTAAATGTCTCTGTTCTTGTGTTCAGATGCCTGTTTTCTCACACTGGATCCAAACACAGCACACAGTCATCTCAGACTGTCTGAGGAGAACAGAGAGGTGGCAAATGTGTCTCAGTCTCAGTTGTATCCTGATCATCCAGACAGATTTGAGGTGTATCATCAGGTGTTGTGTGAAGAGAGTGTGCTTGGACGATGTTACTGGGAGGCTGAGTGGAGCGGATATGTGTATATAACAGTGTCATATAAGAGCATCGGGAGGAAGGGAAGTCAATGTTGGTTTGGACATAATGATCAGTCCTGGAGTTTGTTCTGCTCTCCTGACAGTTACTCATTAAGACACAACAACACTGAGATGCATCTCCCTGTGGAGCCCATCATCATCAGAAGAAGAACTGGAGTGTTTGATGACGATGAGGATGATAATATCTCTAAAGTAGCAGTGTATTTGGATGAGAGCGCAGGAACTCTGTCCTTCTTCAGCATCTCTGACACAATGAGACTCATCCACACAGTCCAGACCACATTCACTCAAACCCTCTGTCCTGGGTTTTATGTTGGTTATAGATCATCAGTGAAACTGGGTTGATGAATCAGAAGAGACTGAGCATAGATTCTACCCATAATGCTTTTAGGTGCATGATGAATCATTATATAAAACATTTCTTAGAATAGATTATGAAATGGAGATCATGTTAAAGTTTACCGGTGTGCAGATTGACAGAAATAAGTCAGCATTACTCAAGTGCTCTGGTTCGTGTATTACCTTTAAATCAGGTTGTGTTTCTCAGCACAACCTTGCTGTAGTCTTTTTTCACTGTTCTAGTATTTGAAGGATAAGTTGACTTCTAGATAATTTACTAATCCTTCTTCTTCTGTTGTTTAAATGGCGATTGACAAACCAACTGTAAGATGCATTTTCCGCCACCTACTGGATAGGAGTGTGGAGCACATCAGCTGGACGATGTGGATTTGAACTTAGACCAGGCATCTCACCTGTACCCAGAGTTCCTGTTCCCGCCCAGCCGTCCTGTTAGCCCGCTGGTTCAGCCAAGCCATCCTGAATACCTGCCTCAAGAACGCACCCTAGAGACTATTCCCCAAAAGTTCTGTTCAGTGCCCGTGCCCGTGCCACGTGCGCTCCCTCCAGTGCCCGTGCCTCGTGCGCTCTGTCCAGTGCCCGTCTCCTCCGGCTTCGCCTCGTCCCTCCATCCCTTCAGCTCTGTCAGGCTCCTCCTTCCCTCCGGCTACACCTCAGTCCTCTGTCGCTCTGGCTCTGCAGCGTCCTTCCCGTCCCCCGTCTCCGCATCGGTCGCCGAAGCCTGTGGCCTTGCCTAGGTCCTCCAGCGCCTTGGCGTCACCTTGGCTCTTCGGCTCTCCGCATCCGCCTCAGTCTTCTCTACCACCTGCTCCGTCGGTCGGCCCCATGGAGTCGATGGCCGCTCCTCCTCCATGGCTCCTCCCTCTGTCGGCTCCACCATGGATCATCATGGCTGGGGTCTGGATCTCCTCCTGCTGCGGACTTCTCCTGTCGCCTCCCTGGCTCCTCCCTCCGTCTGCACCTCCCTGGACTCCTGTCTGCCTACCCCCTCCTGGGGGCCGTCCACCAGAACTTCCTCCCAAGCTCCCGTTTGTTTGTTTTGCGAGGACGCACCTTCCGGGAGGGGGGGCGATATATCACGTCTCTGGACTGTGTTATTGTTTTTGTCTTGTGTCATGTGCTCTGTGTGCCCTGCCTTTAGTTCTAGTTAATTGTCTTTATTGTCTGCAGCCGTGTCTTGTTAATTTAGTGATTTACCTTGTGTATTTAAGTCCTGTGTTTTGAGTTCACGTTTGTCCGTTCGTCGAGGTTACCTATGTGGTTTATGTTCTGCCTGCCTGCCTGCCTGCTTGCTTTTATATATTTATTTTTCCCGTTAAGAAGATTAAACCTGTTTAAGTTTATTTCTCTTCTCGAGTGCTCCTTGCGTCAAACCACCAAACGTGACGCATACGTCCATGACTTTAATTTTAACCTCCATATCCTTCAATGATTCCTTAGCTAGTTTGTCAACTTCCTCCTAATTGTGTAATGTGAAATATTTTTTGTAGTATATCATATAAAATATCTTGCCTCGTTTTTGAAGCTCCAGTTTTAAAGCTTTCCAAAGCAGATTGTGAGTCTGTACAAAAGTTGTTTTTATTGGTAATTCATTTTCTTTCTTAATTGCCTCCTCATGGATAAACAGAAAAGATACTGATGTTAACAAATGACCTTATTGTAAAGTGTTATGTGAGTACACCATGAATAAACCATGAATAAACCAATTTTCCGAACCTTGTTTTTGGCTTGTCCTGAATCACTACGGTCCACCTACGATAAGTTTTTATATGTAGGTATCGCCGCGAAAAATATCTTACAAGAAGGAGACATGCCCTCCATGGTCAACGTTCCATGATGGATTAGAGAAAAATTAATTACATGAAAATGATGCTAAAAATTATTATTGTAAGTTATGTTTGTGTTCTGTTCATGCTATGTTGCCATGTCTTCTATTTTGAAATCTTTCTCTGTCTGGTTGTGTTAGGCTTCCTTGCCCTTATTGCGATCATATCATTTCATTTTTGCTATAATAAGACAATAAAATTAAATAATTTTTGTCATTATTATTATTGTTACTTGTCATGTTTGGTGGTTTGGCAGGAAGGAGCACTCAAGAAGAGAAATAAACTTAAATAAGTTTAATCTTCTTAACGGGGAAAAAAACATATACAAGCAAGCAGGCAGGCAGGCAGGCAGAACCTAAACCACATAGGTAACCTCAACGATCGGACCAACTCAAGACAAACACACAGGACTTAAATATGCAAAGTAATTGACCAAACTAATGAGACACAGCTGAAGACAATATACAATTCACACAAAGGGAAGGTAGGGCACAGACAGCACGTGGCACAAGACAAAAACAATAACAGAGTCCAGAGATGTGATAGTTACTATACTGACATTTTATTTTACAATGCAATATAATTACTTCAAGCGTTTTCATTTATGTGTAACTGCTATTTTACAATAAAGTAAAAATCTATTTTGTCAATAATAATAAATAACATTTTTGTGTATTTCTCTGAGACTATATAAGCCAGAGTTTTAAGTCTGGATGTCCTGAGCACATTCAGCTTTTCAAAGATACCAAATGATTGGATGTTTGATCGTGACCACTCCCTCTTTTTGTTTTTTAAATGCGTAATCATACATTTTGTGACACTCCTATGGAAATATGATAATATTTTGTAATTATTATTTAAATATTTTTAACACAAATTTTTGACACAAATTTTTTAATTATGTGTCATAAATCAACATCTCAGGAAAATGTTTTAGGGTTTCAGTTCAAAATATACTTTCTATTACGAAACAGGACTTCATGAGGCTTGTTTATTATGCATTTTGGGAGACAGAAAAGTGAATACAGAAAGAAATTATATTCCAGTATGTTTTTGAAATATTATATATTACTATGAAAATCTTGTAAATGATTACACTTATTTTTTTCACTACATGTTGCCCCTTAAAGATATAGATACATTTCTGACTATTTTACATGCATTTAGTAGAAAGAGAAATGGTGTATCAAATTATTCTGTAATAACATAGTTGAGAATCATCTTTATACAAAGTTTCATTAAAAAAAAAGGTGCCAGAAGTGTTAAAAAAACATATCACTAAATTATTACAGTTAGAACTGTACATAAATATTGACCTATAAGTTCTCAAAGTTGCAGAAGTAAAAAAAAAACTATCCCAGTTATTAATAATTATTACACTGCATCAATGCACTGTATAATTGGTTGGTTGCAAAGATAGTTGCTAGGGTACCAAAGAAAGTTACTAGGGTGTTTCTACGTGACTGCTAGGATACCTGAAGGGAGTTGTAGTGATGTTGCTATGTGGTTGCTAGGATACTCTGAGCGGTTTGTATGTGGTAGCTAAGGGTAGGTTTTTAGGGTGTTGCTATGTGGTTGCTGAGGTACCTAGGTGCTAAGGTGTTGCTTTACGGCTACACAAACACACTGACAAATCATAAACCCCAAATCCAGCGTACAGAGATTCAGTGAATGCGGAGCTGAATGTGTGTAAGTGTGTGAGTGTGTTAGTGTTAGAGATGCTGTAGAAGGACAATCTGCCAGCCAACCTGTCCAAATACACACCTACTACTTTAGTGGAACGTAAGGGGACATGTATGTCAGTGGAAATGTCATTGTGACGTGCAATTAATCCTTCATCAGAGCAGACAAGACTCCAGGAATTTTTATTTCGTCCAAACCAACAGTCACGACTCTGTCCTTTTCTGACGATTTCTTTATATGTTACTGATATGACAGTATGCCCCCTCCATTCAGCTTCCCAGTAACAGCGCCCAGAAAGACGTTCTCTACATAGAACCTGATAACATAGATCAAATCTTTCTGGATGATCAGTATATGACTGTTCTTTATTCACACGTGTCACCTTTCTGTTCCTTTCAGATAGAATGAGAAGAGGGTTTGCTGTGTTTGGATTCAGTGTGAGAAAATGGGAATCTGAACACAAGAAGAGAAAAGATTAGTACAACACAACATAACACTCACAAAGGTGTCCATTTGCAGACGTACATTTGTGGAGACCTGTTGTAATTCTCAACTCTCCTCCGTGATCCACACTGTAAAACATACAGTGTTCACATATTTTCACAGTGTTACAATCAGTATACACACATCAGTGTAACTCTTCCTGCTGAACATACTTGAGTTTTTCCAGTGTGCAGTTTGGATCCTTCAGTTTTTCAGAGAGCAGCTTGACTCCTGAATCTCCAGGATGATTGTAGCTCAGATCCAGCTCTCTCAGGTGTAGAGAGTTTGAACTTAGAGCTGAAGACAAATAACAACAGCCTTTCTCTGTCACCATACAGCCAGACAGCCTACAAACACACCCCAAATCATATTAGTTTGACAATCAAAAGTACAAAATAACTGCTTTATCGGTATGCTTTATATGTGTTCCTAAATACCTCAGTATGCTCAGTCGAATCTTTGAACATTTCAGTCCAGCCAAGAGCAGCTTTAATCCTGAATCCTGCAGGTCATTGTTACTTAGATCCAGCTCTCTCAGATGGGTTTTTGATGACTGTAGAACTGAAGACAAACTTTCACAGCACTGACCAGTGAGATTACAGCTGACCAATCTAAACAGAAAAAAATTGAGGAAGCAATTAAAACCCTTCAAATTGCTTAAATCACACAAATTCTGACCAACATTCACAATCATTAATCACCCAATATAATCACTTTAAAATAATATTAACTATTTATTTAGGTCGTAGTCATGGAAAAGTTTTTTATGCTGTTTTCTCAGTAAAGACAAGCTGACACTAATATGACTAGGTCAGAAGGGAGGTATACAGGAAAATCACTGGATAGTAGTAATATCACAGAGGATAATGAACAGAGCAGGTTAGTTATGCTCCCTTCATTCTATTGAATTTATCATAAATATAAGTTGGAAATTGGACATCGGGAAGCTCAGAAATAATTTTGATACGTTTCCTAGTTGGAAAGTTTAAGTTCCATAAACTTCAATCGTGGTGGAGGAGAAAAACTTGTAGTATTGTATAAGTAGTTGTAGTACAGTTTTAAAGTTTAAGTAGTTTCTCCCTCAACATCTACTTTGATTTCTTCTAAAGTTCAAAACCCATTGGATATCTAAATATCTTCTATACTATTTCGCTTTAATAAGATTTCCCCAAAAAACATGCAAGAAGAAACTCTTTCTTCTTACATGAAGAAGAAAGAACCCCTGGCCTGGTTAATCTGTGACCCAGACAAATGTAAAAATAGTAAAAATAGTTGAACACGGAGTAACTGTTAAAAACAAACCTCAGTATGTTCACTTGACAGTTTGAACTTTTCAGTGCAGCAGAGAGCAGCTTCACTCCTGAATCCTGCAGATCATTGTTACTCAGATCCAGCTCTCTCAGATGGGAGTCTGATGATTGTAGAGCAGAAGACAAACTTTCATAGTGCCGATAAGAGAGACCACATCCAGCAAGTCTATAACAGGATGACACAGAACAATAAAGAGAAGATAGATGGTTAAAACATATACTGCATTCCGTCTACCTTCTATCACCTAACTTTTAAAACCTGAATAGATTTTCAAAATGGCTACAGAGAAAAACTAGGCACCACACAATAAACGACTGAAGATAACAGATCTTCATGGCCTGATGAAACATACTAATTTGCAAAACTAACAGAATGCATAGTTCATCCAAAAACAGGATGACTAGCAATTCCTTTCTTCCTTTGTCATTAATTAATTAAATGTGTTAATATAATTAAAATATGAAAATTAAAATGAATTGAATACACAGTCATGGTTTGATAGATGTATTCTGTGATGACAAATCAATATGATGACATGAATAAGATACTCACACAGCTTTTTTGCAGTTTATCACAGCAGGCAACAGTCTCTGTTTTCCCTCGGATGATGTATTATATTTTGTGAGATCAAACTCATCCAGCATCTTCTCTGACATCTGAAGCATCCAGGCAATGGCTGAACAGTGACCGAGAGTCAGTTTCTTCTCTGAGTGTTTGTCTGATTTCACAAAACGCTGAATCTCTCTGTAAAGAGTCTGATCTTTAACTTCCAGCAGACAGTAGAAAAGATTGATAGATCGTTCAGCTGAAAGACGATCATTTCTCTTGATTATGTTTTTAATGTGTTTTTTTATTATTTTGATGGTGTTGGAGCTATTCTCTGTGCATGTCAAAAGAGCCTGTAAGACTCTCTGATTGTTCTCCAGCGAAATTCCCAGCAGGAACCGCAAAAAAAGATCTAGGTGTCCGTTTTTACTTTGACACGTTTTTTTAACTGCTGACTTTAGCAGCTCACACAAAGGGCTTTTTCCAGATCTGTACATCTCAAGTCTGTCATTCAGAAACAACTTCAGCGGTTCCATTTTTTTAAACAGATGTGAGTAAAACACATAGAAAGCAGCCAGAAATTCTTGAAAGCTCAGATGAATGAAGCAGTAGACTTTCTTCTGGTGAATCACAGATTCCTCACGAAAAATCTCAGTGCAAATCCCAGAATACACTGAGGCGTCAGTGACATCTATGCCGCTCTCAATCAGGTCCTCCTCATAGAACATAACATTGCCCTTCATCAGCTGTTCGAAGGCCAGTTCAGCAAGTTTCACAATCACTTTTATGTTGGACTCCTGGAGTTTTCCTGAATCTCTCTCTTTATACTTCTGGTTCTTCATGTTTATTTGAGTGAGCAGGAAGTGAATGTACATTTCAGTCAGGTTTTGAGGGATATTCGCACTGATATCTTGTTTTAGGAAGTTTTGAAGAACAGTGGATGAGATCCAGCAGAAGACAGGGATGTGGCACATGATGTGGAGGCTTCTTGATTTTCTGATATGGGAGATGATTCTGCTGGCTTGATGCTCATCACTGATTCTCTTCCTGAAATATTCCTCCTTCTGAGGCACATTGAATCCCTGAACTTCTGTCACACGATTGATGTATTTTGAGGGGATCTGATTGGCTGCTGCTGGTCTTGAGGTGATCCAGATGAGAGCAGAGGGAAGTATTTCTCCTTTCAAGAGCTTTGATATCAACACACTTACTGATGAAGTCTTAGTCACAGAAATTTCAGAAGCTTCTGAAAGCATCAGTGAGATTCTGCTTTCATCTAAACCATCAAAGATGAACACAACTTTACACTCCTCATAAATCTTTGAGTCCACGTCATGAAGTTCAGGATGAAAGTCCAGCAGAAGTCTGTGAAGATTGTACTGATGATCTTTAATCAAGTTCAGCTCTCGAAAAGGAAGCACAAACATGAAGTCCACATCCTGATTGGCTTTTCCTTCTGCCCAGTCCAAAATGAACTTCTGCACAGAGACGGTTTTTCCGATTCCAGCGATGCCTTTGGTAAGAGCAGTCTTAATCTGGTTTTTCTTTCTCTTCTTCTTAGTTTTCTTCTCCTCACATCCTGGTTCAGGTGAGGCTTTAAAGATGTCATTACAGTTGATCAAGGTGTCTTGTGAGTGTTTTGTTTTCTCCATCTGTAAAACCTCATGTTCTTCATTCACCCCTTCGTTTTCTCCCTCTATGATGTAGAGCTGTGTGTATATCCTGTTTAGGAAGGTCTTATTATCTTGTAGTTTAAATCCCTCACATAATCTCTCATACTTATTCTTCATGTTAGTTTTGTGTTGGTCTTTAACTCTCTGTAGTTTATCATCTACTTTTTGGCAAGATTCCTTCTGCCAGTCTCTGGTCTGACAATCTCTGTTCACACAAAATAAACGAGAAGAACGATACAAAGACTGAATGAGAGCATGAGCAGCAATATCTTCTAGTAAAGGGGTGTGTCATTTATAAAACAAGTTAAGACTCAATCAACTCTACAGGCCCATGTTTATGCAGAAATTAAACAAGATCAGCTAGAATGAGCTTTAGTGATTTGGTTGTTTGTTGATTAAACCTCCACAAATTACCATGGACCATAGAACCTAATAACAGATGTGATCAGACAACATTAAAGAAAACTTCCTCAAATTCTAAAGCAATGGCTATATATATATATATGTAAAATAAAAATTGTTTTCCTAATGTTCTTGCTTTCTTGGATGACCAGCCTGACCCCCTCCCAGCCTCATCCACAACTTTAAATTTACAGTATAGCATCAGTATACTGTACTATATACTGATAGATAACACTATTGTTTGTAGTGATCAGAACCATCCATTATTATTCAAGTCTGATCTTTTCTGACGTGATTTAGTTTACTAGTGAAATTGGCTGTTGGGTACAGTTTGCACTGGTTTTGAAATAAAATCATGTTTATGACTCTTAACTTTGTGTCATTTATGATAAAATGTCTAGAGAGCATCAACTGGGTTGAGACTGTGAGCACTAATATAGTGTTATACTTGTATTTATCATTAATTTAGGTTAATTTTGGTAAAATGTGTAAGTAACAGTATGTACTGTTCATTTGCAAGGTATATATTAGCTTAGTGTGTGTGTGTTCTGGCATACGGTTTATGAGAACACAAACAATGTAAACACGGTTTATAAGGTTTACACTTCATGTGTGCTCATAAGCCAATTGACTAAAACATACTCTGGAGCAAGGGAATGACCTGCTAGCTGTGAACAGAGAACATGTTAGGGTTAGGGGTTACAGGTTACGGGTTAGGGGTTAAGGTTAAGGGTTTAGGGTTTAGGGTTTAGGGTTAGGGGTTAAGGTTTAGGGTTAGGGTTTAGGGCTTATGGTTTAGGGTTAGGGGTTGGGGTTAGGTTTAGGTTTAGGGTTAGGGGTTAGAGGTTAAGGTTTAGGGTTAGGGACAAACTAGCTAGTATCAAATATAAGGTCTTGGTAGCCTCTTAAGTAAGAAAACAAAGATGGCTGGTGCAGCGCTACACCGATGTTTAAATCGATCACTTGCAAGCAGTACTGGTTATTGTCTCACCTGGGTTCAAAGGTCATTGATCCATCACTTAGATCAGGAGGCTGATATATGTGCCCTGCAGATGCTCTTCTTTTTCTCTTTCTTCTACTGATAATGAGGACAAACATTACAAATTTATATTTATATGAACACCAATGAGATCCAAATGTGAGGCTTAATGTCAACCTGCTCATCAAGGCTGTTTCAGCACTGAAATAAATGGGTTGTCCCATGGATGCATCACTCGCATAGCTGGGCTTTGGAGATGCCGCTCTCTGGTTCAGATCGAAGTCCATCTCTTCTCTCTCCTCACAAACACTCGTTTTAGAGCTAGTCTTGTGTATCTCTATGAAATAAAGAAAAACATTACTGCATTATTGTGAAGCACTGCAGTATAGCACTGATGAGTAATCAACAGATAAATAAGTTCTTTATGCTTAAAATGAAGCGTATTTCAGCAGACTACAAGTCAACTCATAACATAACAACAACAGTACCAGTAAAAATGAATAAATAGATATGAACAAACATTTAAAGCCATGCCTTGGTTCCGATTAATAGTTATTTCATCTATGTCTTAAAATTGACGATGTATGTCATGTTGTTTTATTTATTAAATATAAACATAATTATGAGGGTCATCTTTGGCTTCGTATTTGTTTATAAAGTTTGTAAAAAGATGTGTAATTTGTTCATCGTGAGAGCAAAATATAACACGAACTTACCTCGAAGACTTAAGTTGGAGTTTGATCAGTCTTTCGCTTTCGGTTTTGAAACTAATGACTCATGAGTCTGCTCTCACTCTTGTTGTTCCAGTGGGTGTGTATTTGTGACTTCAAGTGAATGTTTGCAAAATGTAAAATGTATTCAGGAGAATATTTTAAGAGGTATTTGGGAATGGAAAGACAAGAATGCTGTGGCTTTATGGGAATTTGTGATCTTTGTGGTTTCTATGACAAAAACACAATAAAGAAACATTCTTCTTCCACTCTAAATATATAGCTGACTTGGAAATTAAACCCAGGTACTTAAATGCACTTTTGGCATACTACCTTAAGTGTATTACACTTTTGTATTGCACTGTGACATAAACACGTCTTTGTATTTAAATTGCTTGCTCATACGTCACTCAAAAAGAACAGGCCAATCAGTAGAGATGCTCATGAATATTAATTAGACAGGCCAAAAAAAGGAGCTGTAAAAACATTTTGAGATAGTTTTTGTTACTTAAACTAAAATAAAACTCCAAAAAGGTGTAAAATATGGAACCTTTAATGTAACAAATATTATTTCACATTACCAGCATTACAAATAATATTTCAGTAATCATTTCAACAGTTCATTGATGAGGCTTATCAGAAAAAAGTATTCTGTCCTTCAGCACTAGAACTACTGTAAGGAGGAGAATCAAAACCTGTAAATGCATTAAGACTGATCTAAGAAGGGATATCCAAAGGAACAAAAGGACACCCTGTTAAGTTTATGACACCCTCTTCATCTCTGCTCTTCCTGCTTCCCCTCCTTCTGTCCAAAAGACTTGGTTTAAAGTTCATTAGGAATAAGGCATTATATGTCATGTGTCTTATGAACCTATTGTTCTTCAATTTCATGTTTGGTCTCATTTGAAAGGTCTCAGTGCGATTGGTAAATTGGTCTCAATTTCACCGTAATCACTTATATTATGGAGAAGATTAAGAACTTGGTAGAACTGTGTTCTGCTGAGAAGGAGGTGTGTCCTCCTTTTGGGTCTCTGAATGTGTCCCAGCCAGGTGTGACACTGGAGCATGGGAACCTAAACACCAAAAGGTTTATACAACTACATTTGGGCGTGCTAGGGTGAGTCAGATCAACGATCAATGGATGGAGCCGTCTTGAGATCTAGACTTCTGGCCACCAAACTGGCTTAGCATGCTATTACTTAGGTAACACATAAAAAATTACTCTTTTTGAGTCTATTGAGGAAATGGCTGCATTAAGGTAAGCAATCTACGGGGTAGCCTCTGACTAAGACCTGGACTAGCCCAAATGTGCTGACTAGAAACTAAACTGAAACTTCTTTTTGTTAAAAAAAAAACAACACCTCCAACTTCCTCCATGATCCCAGGTATGTTAGGCTGTTATCAAAAATAGCCTTCTCCAATACTATACAAAATAGCTATTTATAAAACAGCCATCCATTTATTGATGGATTATGTTTCCACTTGTGGCTACATGTAATTATTTTCTGATTCGTGTGATCCAAACACTTTTTTTTTTTTTTTTTTACAGAAATTTAGTTTTTTAATTTGTAAATGAATTAACGGAACACAAATGAGCAAAGAAGTGAAGAAAAAGAATAGGAAAGATTCACTGTTTTACATTCATGTAATAACTGCATTGAAAGAAAAAAAATAATCCCTTTCATTTGTTTTAGAAGGGCAGAGAATCAATTATCAAAAATGAGGTCTGAAAAAGTGCCAAAAGTTTTTTTTAAATAAAATTCACAAAGCCACGCGATGAATCCAGCCAATCCGCTTCCAGAGATGAAACGTGATCAGTCCGGTTTTCCACGCGCTTCCAAAGAATTCTTTAGCAATTACTTCACAAACACAGTTCTTGTTAAAAAAAACCCCCACATTTTAATAATTAAGGGATGACTCGCTATATATAAAAACTATGAAAGATGAACTATAAAACTAGGAAAGATGCACTTTAAATAACAGCATAAAACAAAACAAGCATCGTGACGCGACACTAATGACCTTACATTTCTACAAATATAACAGTCTCTAAACGCATGATGCACTTTTTGGGATGGAAGATCTTGACGGAAGTGCCCTATAGCACAGCTATATTGAAAATGCTTTCTCACTGGATATAATCAGAACACATAATTGTTGCAGCTTTTTCTCTTTTTGTAAATAAATAATTAAATAAATAAACATTAATACTTTGTATGTATTGTTACGTAATTTTATTTTTATTATTAGACACCATAAATGTTTCTAACACCACGTCCCAACTACACGTGATGAGTCCAAGTGCGACACAATCAATCAAATATCACACCCAATCAGAATCGTGTGTGGGCGGGCTCTCGCTACA
Organism: Puntigrus tetrazona; assembly: GCF_018831695.1. Taxonomy (NCBI): domain Eukaryota; kingdom Metazoa; phylum Chordata; class Actinopteri; order Cypriniformes; family Cyprinidae; genus Puntigrus; species Puntigrus tetrazona. The sequence goes on along the minus strand of NC_056702.1, from coordinate 21,220,245 downwards.
AAATGGATGCATTTATAATGTAAAGTACATACTGAGTGACTGATAGCATTTCTGTTATGGAATAGACTCGTTGATTCACAGCAAGTTTACTTGTAATTGTTAAGATGAAGGCATTCAATCTGAAAAAGGGCGGGAAGCAATCATTGGACATTTAAAATAAAAATGTACTGTGAAAGTAAAGTTTTCTCTTAATGGAAACCAAATGTTAGTTTTTTGGTTCATAGAACATCTGTTTAATGTTATTTTTAATTGTTGATATGGTTTGTAAAGATATAAGGGTATATGATGTTTTATGGTGCGCAAATCTCCTGCACCTTCTACCTTATTTAGTTTATCCTCAGGTAAGGTAAAGTAAGTCGAGTCTGTCCTATCTCTAATAAGCATTTAATCATACTCACAAGACAGGTCACAGAAGACTTCTCCGTGGTCTGTTCTGCTCTGGTCTTGAAATCAGAGTCTTTTGTCAGGCGAGCATATTGGTTATAATAAGATATAGTTTTATTATATATAGGTTAAATACATTACAAATAAAACACTAATATAAAATAGAAATAAAAACAAAGTTCTATAATTTGCGAGCTCGGTCGTTCGGAGGCATTGTGGCGAGGCTGTCTGGCATCGGAGAAGCGTGTCGCCGAGGTTCAGCTTTATCTTCTGGCTCACTTCTAAGTGCAACCCTCCTATATAGACTACAGGTGCAAGTCAACACTTTTTGGGAAAGTCCCGTACAGCTGAAGACCTCCCTCTCAAGAAGCTCACTATAAAAACACAGCCATCTTATCAGTCTGCTCTTCTGCGAAGATCTTTCTAAGATGTCCTCCTCTCCGCGTCGGGAACTCAGCACTCAACGGTAACATTCCTATTCTTCAATGTTCTTACTAATACATATTTTATCTGACTATACTTCAACTAAATGCTACCTATATCATACCTAATGTCTTTTCTCAATAAACTACTTTTAAACATGATGCTGTGGTGGTCTTTCTTTCTACTATTCAATAAAGTGAATACAATACCATGTGTACTGTGTATCTTATTAATACTTATCAAATAAAAGAATACAATATTCTGTGTGGTCTCTTCTTCTTGATAAATCAGTAACACATCCATGGCCAACTTACAAAATTGGGAAAACGTCCCGCTTTCCTCAACAATAATTAGTAACCGTTTAATATATTACTATATTGTCTATCAATATGCAAGATTTTCAAGAACACAATTGGCTTATTTTGGTCTTAAGACACTGATTGTTATAGTGTTGGATATCAGTCATGTTGTCACACCGTCATTTCCGCCATTCCACCGAACTTACCACCTCGGTGCGATCTCTGTCACCTGAGTATTAATCATGAACACCTGCAACCACTCGTCTGTCACCCCTTATAACCCACACTCACCACTTCTGCTATGGCTGTTCTCAAGGTTACCAACCCGGAACTCTGGTCGTCGCCTGTCTGCCTGTCTGCCTGCCAGGAGTAGCTTATCCTGTGACTTTCAACCCGAGAAAGGAAAGAACTATTGCTTGAATATTACCTGAATACCTTCTTAATTGAGTTATGTTCGTATCTGAGGCTTAACACCGATGTCTGCCTTATTTTCATTAAACATTGTATAGTGAATCTTACCTTGTGTTTGCCTCCTTGACCAGAGCGTGACACATGTGATCATCACGACTCAATCACAGCTATACTGACGTTTAGATCGACAGCACTCTCACCGCGGAAATATTGCGAAAGCAAGAACTTCCAGATCTACAAAAGTAACTTTTACTGACTATTGATCAGTAAGATCCTCAGAAAGGAAGAACAACTGATGAATGGGAAGAGTGTGTGCGCGAAGGTGGTTGTGAATGTGTGTAGATGTGTGTTAGTTACAGGATCAGAGAATGACACCGTTCCTCCGTAATAGTTCAGATACACTTACACACGATCAAGCTGTCGATTAATGGGAAAACCAGAGTTCCATAGTTTTTCAGACCTTCAAATTCATTTTGAAACTGTGCATGAACTGTTAAGTCAAAGGAAAGCAAACCTCTAAAATTATAATGCATTAACAAATGTGTGCAGTAAATTAATCTAAACTCAAACAGATGCAAATAGTTTTGTGATTGTTACAGATAGAAATACTGACTTTTCTGCACACCTCTAGTAATCAGTTCATCAAAACACACCTTCATATTGGGTAATACTTGGCTGTCTATTCACGATAACATGCTCAGGAATCAGGGTGAGGTCAGAAACTCAAGAAACCCAAACAGAGGCTAACGTTTAGCGACACAAAATTAGTAGCTGGTAACAGTATACAAATATACACCAGTCAAACAGTCAAGCCTTTTAAGTTAATAAATGTACACAAATTGTGCTTAATGTTATATCTAATACAGAGTTGGGATTTAAAAAGAAAACAAATGTAGCCTAATTTGGTTATATGTCTTTTTCTTAATTATAATCATGATATTGTAACTGTTGGGACTCTTCCGTGAACAGCCGCACATAAATCATAAATGGGACAAATTAAATTCAATATTAACAGCAGTAGTATTTAACAGGCTCATTTCTTTATGTCGTCTTTTGTTTTATGTTGTCTTTTATGTATTTTATGTTTAATGATGCATCAAATGTTCTTGTGAAAGATGTGGATTGCAGGTACTGTCACAGTGTCATGGAAAGCCAGCAAAATTACTCAAAGGACGGGCGCTTTTTCTTCTGCGTCTGTCCTCGGAAACGGACGTGTTTTCTTCCCCTCTCCCTTGCCTACTTGTGCTTCTTAGTCTCATCTTATGTCTAGTTTTCTCCACTTGAGAGACTCTCTCTGCCCTGCTCTCCAGCTAAAAAACATGGATTTGATCAACTGTTCTCTCAACACAATAGACACCATCTTCTCAAAGAGAAGCGTGGGTTCAGGGGAACCTGATTGTTCTGCCGGGATGATGGTTGCCGGGTATTCGATGGACGCATGGGAGAAGTGGCTCATGTGCTTGATGCCCCTTTCCGTGGAGGATATTGAAGATATCATTCTTTTCGGAACTTTGATTACGGGGCTATTGCTGATCGGATTGGGCATAGCCCTGGTATATCGACAAATTGAGAGAACGAGGGCAGCTGTCCACAACCCCACAAAGCTGCCTGGATTTATTGAAGCGGTGGGCAGAGCTGTCGGGACTCAGACTGTGGTTGTAAACCGCACTTTGGATAACATCATGGGGAAGCTTGAGGCTTTACATCGGAAAATTGATCAAATTGGGGACCAGGATGGACAATAGAGTAGTAAATTGTTTCTGACTACTTGCACCAAGCCTAAACAAATTCCATTCCTATCTGGTTTTGACTCCCTCTACCATGCACTGGCCTTGGCCAAGGCCACTGCTGGAAAAACAACTCCCCCGGCAGATCACGGCAGTAAAGACGCTCTCGAACTCCTCACCCCCACCTTTCCGCCTGCCTGGCAGACGGGTCTGGATCAAGCGCTGCATTGGCGGCTGCCAGAAAAGGATGACTGCTCGCCAGTGGAGGATCCCAATAACCCAGAGACTTTACCTTGTCTTACATGTTGTCAAAGTGTCTAAACTATGTGCTTCTATTGCTGAGGTGTTTTTTTCCCGTTACCACACTGTGGTTCCTTAGGAGCACAGTCTGGGTTTGGCTTTTTTTTCTCGCCTCACCTCTCCTCATGTAATGCTGTACTTCTTTATTTCTGTCATCCCTGGTGACAAGCCAGACAAAGAGCGGTCCACCTCACTCTTATGGAGAAAAACCATACTAGAGTCGCGACGTCGCCCAGTATGGCGCAGCCGGGGCCCCGCCATGGAGCCAGGCCTGTGGCTGGGGCCGGTATGCGGCGACTGGTGGCGGGTCTTGCCCCACGGGACCCGGCCGGGCTCAGCCCGAAACAGCGACGTGGGGCCATCTTCCCGTGGGCCCACCACCTGCAGGAGGGACCGTAAGGGGCCGGTGCCTTGTGGTTTGGGTAGCAGTCGAAGGCGGGGACCTCGACAACCCAACCCCTGGACTCAGAATCTAGTTCTAGGGACATGGAACGTCACCTCTCTGGGGGGGAAGGAGCCTGAGTTGTTGCGGGAGGTCGAGAGATACCGGCTAGATATAGTCGGGCTCACCTCCACGCACTGCTTGGGCTCTGGAACCCATCTCCTCGAAAGGGGCTGGACTCTCCACTACTCTGGTGTTGCCCGCGGTGAGAGGCGGCTGGCTGGTGTGGGCTTGCTCATAGCTCCCCAGCTTAGCCGCCATGTGTTGGAGTTTAACCCGGTGGACAAGAGGGTCGCCTCCCTGCGACTTCGGGTTGGGGGGAGGACTCTCACTGTCATTTGTGCCTACGGGCCGAATGGCAGTGTAGAGTACCTGGCCTTCTTGGAGTCCTTGGGAGGGGTGCTGGTAAGTGCTCCAACCGGGGACTCTGTCGGCCTGCTGGGGGACTTCAACGCTCACGTTGGTAATGCTAGTGACACCTGGAGGGGCGTGATTGGGAGGAACGGCCCCCCCGATCTAAACCTGAGTGGGGTTCTGTTGTTGGAATTCTGTGCTAGTCACGGTCTGTCCATAACGAACACCATGTTCAAGCATAAGGGTGTCCACCAGTACACGTGGCATCAGGACACCCTAGGGCGGAGGTCGATGATCGACTTTGTGGTTGTATCATCCGATCTCCGGCCTCATGTCTTGGACACTCGGGTGAAGAGAGGGGTGGAGCTGTCAACTGATCACCACCTGGTGGTGACTTGGATCCGTTGGCGGGGATATTAATATTTAAATATTAAATATTAATATTTAATTAATATTTTGCCAATTAATTGTTTCTCAAGATCCTTATAAAACATTGCATGTGACTGTGGGGCTAGATGATCTTGCAGTATAACCTAAAACTAATATAATCAATTCATGTGTGTATTTTGTAAAATGATAATAGGCTACTCAAGGCTTCACTGTCACTTCTTAAGATCAGCAACTAATTTACAGTACACAGTGAGTATTTTCTTTTCTGCTTGTTTCAGGAAATCACTGCTGACAGTCTCTCACAATAAGACACAGCCTCATCAACACAGGGGTTAGAGGGCACCTCAGCACAGTTCTTTGTACTCTTTACTCTTTTTGTCAAGTTTGCTGCTGTTTTTCAGAATCTTTTCAAGAATGTTAATCTTAAATTTAGACAACAGCTGTCATTGTCTTTTTTGCTCTTTTATCAAGCAGTCCTCTAGGAAGTTCCATGGTATCATTTTTGGTCCTGTTTTAAAGACAAACAAGACTGTTTCAACTTTCTTGTCAACCCTGTAATCTGTCGAATGTGTATGTCAGGAGTTGGCAGTGGCCTGTTGTGTTTGTCTTGTGTTTTGTTGTCCTGGAGCACATGGCCTTTGTTTTCACAGCTCGCCATGTGCTTTGCTGTTAACTCCTCCCCTCTTATTAACCCTAATTGTTTAACACTCCTGCACCCCATTTCTGTCAATTATCCCCCCTACTTAATCTCCTTGTGTTTTCTATACTTTGTCAGACTCTTGTTTGATGGTAGTTCATTCTGATGCTGAACCCCAATTTGCTAGTTTGAGCAGTTTTTTTTTTTTTTTTTTTTTTTTTTTTTGGGGTCAGTCTTAATCCTGTTTCCAGTCTAGTTAGTGCTGTTTTTTTTTTTTTTTTTACTTTTGACTGTTTTGTTAGTTACTCATTTTCCCAATTCTCCTTTTACCCAGCTCAGTACTCAACTCTCAGTGACGACCTTCGGGTGCCAGTAGCTGTCTTGGTTCTCTAGCAGGCGGATGCTGGACGTGGCTACAGTGGGTGTCTTCTCAGTGACTGCTTTGACCGGCCACCTTTTCCCGCCCCACCGGTTGGGTCTGGTTCACCCTTCGTCCCATCGAATTGAGTCTGTTCACCCCGTTCATCCTTCACCTCCTCTGCAGCTGGGATTGTGGCTGGAGTTGACAGCCAGCTGTTTCACCCTTTTTGTTGGACTATTATACAAAACCCTTATTTGTTCAAACAAACTGTTTTCCTTCTGCAATTGGTCTGCTCGTCTGTCCTGACAGTGTAAGGTTCCTCCTTTTCCAGCAGAATGGAATCCAGAGGCCCTGGTCGAAGGTCAATGTGCGTTCGGTCTTTTCTTTACGTCTTGTTAACAATCACTATTTATTAATCTTTTGATTCCAATTCGTTTTTTTTTTTGTTATTTTTTAAATGTAACTGCTGATCTCTCTAGTTGTGATTTTTAAATTTGGATCATTAACTATAATATTTCCTAGCTTCGACTTACTGTTCAATAGGAGTCTGGGTCGCTTGGAGACCTTGTTTGGCCAGAACAGACTCACGACACATCTGGGCTAGTCCAGGTTTTAGTCAGAGGCTACCCCATAGATCACTTACCTTAATGCAGCCATCTCCTTGATGGACTCAAAAAGAGTTTGTTTTTTTTTTTTGTTTTTTTTAATGCGTTTCTTAAGTAATAGCATGCTAAGCCAGTTTGGTGGCCAGTTTGATCGCACGGAGACCCTTCAAATGAGACCAAACATCAAAGTGAAGAACAATAGGTTTTTAAGACACACAATTTCTTATGCCTTATTATTAATGAAGTCTTTTTTGGGCAGAAGGAGGGGAAGCAGGAAGAGAAGAGTTGAAGAGGGTGTCATAAACAGGGGGGTGTTATTTACTCTTTTTGAAGTCCTTTTGTTCCTTTGGATATCCCTTTTCAGATTAGTCTTATTGCATTTACAGGTTTTGATTCACCTCCTTACAAATGTGAATCCAAGTGGTCACTAAGCCACCTGGCCATGATGGTGGCTAAAATCAGGTAGTCAACATTAAATATGAAATGCTCCCGAAAGATAGAATAAGACTTGTTAAAAGACTCTGGGATAGGCATTCGGTTGTGTACATTGTTGTAAAAAAAACACAAATATGGAATTGGAGCAAAGGAGTACCTCTTATATAATTTCCAAAGTATGTTGACTATTGTTACATCAAGCCAGCAGAGGGAGCCCTTACCTCTGGATGATCTGTGATCACTCCCTCTGCTGCTACTTCCTGTTTTGAGACCATAAATTCCGAAGCAGGCCCCTCACCTGTATGTTGCATTGTTTGTTTCTAGTTGGCCTAGCCTTGTGTTTCCCTTGTCAAAGATCCTTTGCTTTTGACCCTGCCTGTCTTTGATTCTTTATTTGTTTGCTGCCTTACCCAAACCTGACCCTCTGTCTGTTTTTTGGATTTTGTTGTTGGCTTGCCTCTTATATTCCTGTTTGCTGTGTTTGACGTCTGCCTACTTTGACCTGACTTTGTCCAATAAAAGCCTGCAACTGGATCTGCACGCCTCAGACCCCTCAATCATAACTATAAATCAAATTTAATTTCTTAGCCCAGATTTTTTCTTTGCAGCTAAGCCATTTTCCTGAAATCAAATTCGGATACATTAGTTTTCTTCTTTTCTTTTTTTTAACATGCAGGTCATTTGATGGCCAGGTTTTTGTTTTGCACATAATTTCAAACAATACTCTTTGATGATCAGATCAGCACTCTTTCTCAGAAATCATGCAACTTTCTACATGTAGCATTGACTCTTCTGGTACAAAAACATAGTCCAGTCTTGAATTTTGATGAAAAGAAAACTGACAGTCCATTGGGTGGAGCCTTCTCCATACATCCACAAGATGAAAGGGTGTCATAAATCTGCCCACTGTTGGTTTCAACATGAAGTGCCTCTCATTTATTTTTGTAGATTGCCTGTCCAGATATGGATTCAAAGCAATATGTTAAAATCTCCTCCAATCAACAAAATGCCCTCTGCAAAGTACTCAAGTAACATTTTGAGCTTCTTTAGGGGTCTTGCATCTACTCTTGCATGTAAGTTTTTTTCTCACCAAAATAGCCACACCTCTTTCAGTTGTTTTGTATTGCTTAAAAAATGGTTTCCAACGATCAAAGATGTTAAAAACACTTTTGTCCTTTTGTCCAATATGTGTCTCTTGGATGAAGGCAACATCACAATTGCGATCTAATACTGTTTTCAAATCGCCAGTCTTTTTTTTGAGCCCACTGATGTTCTGTGTCATAAAGGACAGCTTCTTTTTAGTACCCATGATTATAGTTGAGTCATATTCAAGTGTTTTAAACCTACAAAAACAAACACCAAAACAAATAAATATATATATATATATATATATATATATATATATATATATATATATATATATATATATATAATATATATATATATATATATATATATATATATATATATATATATATATATATATATATTGGTGAATGAACAACCAGTCAGTGTGTAAAATGGAAAATGTGGCACAGACACCTAAAGATTATAGAAATTTGACTCCATTGGATTTAATGTTACATTTCCCCAGTGACTTGAGGACAAACAAGAAAGGTTTTTTATATATACAAAATGTCAAATTAAATCAAATTTTAATGGCAGTACCAAATTAAAATGATTTAAATGTCAACTTTAAATGTCTTACCACAGTTTAACAGACATGGATGGCATTTAACGTCGTACCATATCTAAATGTTTGTTTTAACCAAAAGAAACACCAATTATGGCATGTTTGTTATTTTTATATTTAATGAGGCTAGTTCATGAAAACTATTTAAATGTCCTTATTAATTTTTGGCGTAATCCTGGCTTAAATATAACCTTTGTCTCTGAAATCAGAATTAAGTTGCATGAACATAGCCAAGAAATATGAGGGCCTGCTAGCACCAAGTACCTAGTACCTGAACTAACTACCCACTTTTTGGCATGTTCACACCACTTGAACTATGGACCATTTTAGTTCCAGGAACTCCATTTGGAGGAACTATTGGTGATGTAAGTGTAAGCTGATTGGCTAAACACATACAAAAATGTAAAAATGCATGTAAACATATACTGTGTAAACATTGCATCAGTCTATTTCCTTGATAAATGACATTTACTTGAAGACTTTGTGTACTTGTGTTTTCAATGACATGTAACACCTCCTTTTTGGCTTTCTGTTCTTTCAGTCACTTGACGTATACGTTGACATTCCATGTCCATTATTGTGAAACCTGCGAGACATGAGATATGTATATGTTTATCTATATATCTATATATGTATGTATGTATGTATGTATGTATGTTAAAAGTAAATGTGTCATATCACACATTCATTTAATCTTATACCTGATCTTATGGTTGTTTCAGCAAAAAAAGTAGTATTGTTATTATTATTTCTTATAAGTGGTATTTTTCTGCTTTAAGTAAATACCATAAGTAAAATGATAATGATATGTGACTTATAATGCATTATAACAATGAGAAATATAACCCGTTGTAGCTTAAGCGGATGAACCATAAATGATGATACTATAAGCTATAACCAAAAATAAGTAAATATTATAACACATTAAATAGCTTACAATGCATTCATTATAATGCATTAAGAATACTCTTGTAAGGTGTTATAAATACAGGCTTCATAGAAAGTTTTACCAAAACTGGTGAGTGGAGAGGGCATGATGTGTGCATTCTTGAATCATAAGAATTTTTTGACTTTCGTTTTAAATGTCCTTTGACTTGATTTCACCTTAACAGTTTTGCCTTGTTTGTCATGGAAAATGAAGACTTGTTGGGTATGTGGCAGGGCTGCTTTCTTTGCTATTTGCTTCTTGTGTACATTTAGCCTTGCACTTTGTTCTTTTAATGACAGACAAATCACATTCAGATGGCATTTTCTTAATCCCACCTTAATGTTTGTACCTTGTTGCTAAGCAAAACAAAGACTTATTGGGTATGTTGCAGGGCTGCTTTCTTTGCTATTTGCTTCTAATGTAATGTTCTGTTTTGTTCTTTCAATGACAGACAAATCACATTCAGATGGCATTTTCGGAGTTAGCATAGTGTCCATTTGAAAGTTACCTTTCAAAGATATTGCATGTTTAAACTACTTTGGTAAGGTTACATGTAACTTGCAAATACCTAAATGAATGTACCTCTTGTAGTTATGAATTGACAAGCAACAGAGCTCATAAACCTGTCAGAGAGACATTTTTTAAAGAGAGAGAAAGAGTGTAAACTGTTACTTTATAAATTATGGTCATACAGAGAAAATAGGTTGGCCATACGTGCCATCAAACACTAAGAAGAGTAAGTGAAGGTTCAAGTCAAGTCAAGTCAATTGGCTTTTTATTTTCATTTCAACTACATATAGCTATGCAGTACATAGTGAAAAAGACAATGTTTCTCCAGGACCTGGTGCTACATGGAGTCACACTTACAACACAATACAACAGAACTCACATTTTGAGCTAAGACAGTGTCTTAGCCACATAAACTGCAAAGTGTGCAGACAAAATTAGTGCAAGGCAAAGACTGGTGTTGAGTGACCAGATGAAGTTATCCGCCAGATGAACACCAAGGAATTTGGTGCTCTTGACGGTCTCCACCTTGGACCCATCGATGGACAGCGGAGAATGGTCACTCTTTGCTCGCTTGTAGACCCACCACGGTCGTGTCATCAGTGAACTTGATGATGTGATGTCGTGAGTCAGCAAAGTGAACAGCAGTGGACTGAGCACACAACCCTGAGGAGCTCCAGTGTTCAGTGTGGTGGTGCTGAAGATGCTGTTCCCGATCTGGACTGACTGATGTCTGCCTGTCAGAAAGTCCAGGATCCAGTTGCAGAGAGAGGTTTTCAGGCTTAGCTTCTCTATAAGTTGCTGAGGGATGATGGTGTTGAATGCTGAGCTGAAGTCAATGAACAGCATTCGGACGTAGTTTCCCTTTGAGTCCAGATGGAGATGGAGGGTTGTGGTCATAGCATCGTCCGTAGAGCGGTTTGGACGATACGCAAACTGTAGTGGGTCAAGTGAAGGTGGTAGCTGAGACTTGATGTGCCTCATGACAAGCCTCTCGAAGCATTTGATCACATTTGTTGTGAGCGCGACGGGACAATAGTCATTGAGGCACGAAACCACAGACTTCTTAGGCACCGGGTCAATTGTTGTTGTTTTGAGGCACGTTGGAATGACAGAGCTGCTCAGAGAGATATTGAAGATATCAGTGAAGACATCCGCTAGCTGCTCTGCACACTCCTTTAGTACTCTGCCTGGAATGTTGTCCGGTCCAGCAGACTTCCATGGGTTAACTCTATAAAGTGTCTTCCTCACGTCAGCTGGGGTGAAGCAGAGTACCGGGTCATTGGTATGAGGGGTGGACTTCCTCACCGTTGTTTTATTCTGTGCCTCAAAACGTGCGTAGAAGTCATTCAGCGCATCTGGTAGGGAGGCGTCACCATCACAGACAGGTGGAGTTGTCTTGTAGTTGGTGACCGCTTGAATGCCCTGCCATATGCGCCGTGAGTCACTGCTGTTTTGGAAGTGGCCGTGGATTCTTTTAGCATAAGCGCGTTTTGCTTCTCTGATAGCTCGGGACAGTTTAGCCCTCGCTGTTTTTAGGGCAGCCCGGTCCTTTGCTCTGAAGGCGAAGTCTCGCTCATTCAGGGAGCACGCGCGCGTTAGCGTTCATCCACGGCTTCGGTTAGAATGTGTGGTGATGGTCTTGGAGATGGTCACATCATCAATGCACTTCTCGATGTAGCCAGTCACTGATGATGTGTACTCCTCCAAGTCAATGGAATCGCCGTTGGTTGCAGCTTCCCTAAATATGTCCCAGTCAGTACACTCAAAACAGTCCTGAAGAGCAGAGATGGATCCTTCTGGCCAGGTTTTAATCTGTTTCAGAACCGGTTTAGAGTGTCTGATGAGTGGTCTGTGTGCTGGAATCAACATAACAGAGATGTGGTCTGAGTAGCCGAGGTGGGGGCGGGGCTCCGCATGATACGCGCCGGGTATGTTTGTGTAAACAAGATCCAGCGTGTTCGCTCCTCTCGTAGCAAAGTCCACATGCTGATAGAATTTAGGGAGCACTGTTTTGAGATTTGCGTGATTGAAATCTCCGGCGATGATAAACAGTCCATCGGGGTGAGCGTTCTGCAGCTCGCTAATACCTCTGTACAGCTCGCTCAGAGCCTCCTTCGCATTAGCGCTGGGTGGAATGTAAACTCCGATGGTGTAGACGGTGGTGAATTCCCGGGGTAGATAAAAGGGTCTGCATTTGACAACAATAAACTCCACTAGCGATGAGCAGTAGTTTGATATAAGCACAGAGTCCTTGCACCATTCCGTGTTGATATAAACACACACGCCACCACCGCGAGTCTTTCCACACAGTGCGGCATTCCTGTCAGCACGAAATGCAGTTAGCCCAGTTAGCTGAATGGCGGTGCCTGGAACTCTGTCGCTGAGCCACGGTTCCGTAAAGACGAAGACGCAGCAATCCCTATACTCACGCCGTGTTGCTCGGTGAAGTCGAATGTAGTCCATCTTATTTTCGAGTGAACAGACATTGGACAGAAAGATGGAGGGGAGTGCCGGCTGGCTAGGGTTTGCGTTTAGCCTAGCACGGACACCCGCCCGTTTACCGTGCTTTCGTTTCCTCGAACACCGCTTGCGGCGTCTTCTTCCCCGGCCTTCGGCATCAGGAGACACCGAGGACTGAGGGCCCGGTCCGCACAGCAAGCCGAGGTCCCGGAGTCCGCGTGCAACGTCGTCGCTCAGTTTAGTTGTTGCGTGGTTTCTGAGTAGTTTCAATGTCTGGTGGTCGTATGCGCAGACACAACTGTCGTTGGCATCCATGCCCTACGAAATTTTGTCAGAAGCATACAAAATAACGTCTTGAACAAACAAAAAAACACCATTTTGGTTCCGGAGTGGCTGCTGCGTGCTACTGCCGCGCCGCCATTTTACATTTCAATGCTTCACCACAATAAAAGCACAGGTTATGTAGACAACGTCTCTCTCTCTCTTTCTCTGATAATCGGGAAGTATTTAACTGCATGGGTTCCTCAGGGGTGGATTCTGGTGGGGAGACAAAATGGAAAGTTAAAGTGGATTCAAGGCGGTGGCTTCAGATTGTGGATTCAATCTGCATTGTCTCATCAGATTATCGATCTTGATGGTAATGGTGAAAAAATCTGAAAAGGACAAATCTTCCCCCTTACAAGCAAGCGTCACTTTCAGGGACACATCATTCCAGCCCCTCTGAGCAGCAAGAGTTCTGAACTCGATAGCATAGTCTTCTGCTGAGCGATTACCCTACATCATATAAATGAGCTGCGTGGAAACAACCCGTCCTTTGGCTGGATATTCAAAAAACTTCTCTAATCTGTTGTGTGAAATAATCCACGGAAGATTGAAATTGTGCATCCGATTCCCAGACTTTTGATGCCTATTTGAGCGCTCTCCCAGTTAACAGTCATGATAAAAGCAAATGTTTTTATCTTCCGAGTCAAACTTATCTCCCTGCTTATCCAGATACAAGCAGAGTTGACGTAAAATGCCCTTACACTGATTGGCGGCACCGTTAAATTTATCAGACAGAGCAAAGCTTAACGTTTGGGGCGAGGGTGATGGCAGATTTCTGATAAAAAGCGTAATATACTCGATCACTGCTTGAAGCTGGTTAAGTTAATCTTGATAATTCTGAAGCAGATCTTGTTGGTAAACGCATGCCGCTTGCCGATTCGAAACACCGGCTGGATTCTCATTTGGCAAAGTATTCTGTAATGGCGGCAAGGAAGCAACGTTCAAATCCATATGCAGTACTCCGTGGACGCTCCCTCTGCTGGTGTGGCGTTACATTATATTGCTTCATGTGGAAGAAATGTAATTATTATTATTCTAGAGGATCACGGATATCAATCTAGGAGGCCCATGGCTGGTCAAGCATGAACCCATACTCTATTGGGGCACAGGTGAAGTTCTCCAGAGACATTTTCTGAATGTCTCTCCAATCGTCCCCAACCTGTCATTTCCATCTGCCTGTTAATTTCACGTCAATTGAAAGTCCTCTGGAAAAACAGTCTGTCAATATTTCTCCTTGCTACTCTCAATACGGTGATGTCTTCTGCCCAAGAGGGTGACTTGCAAAGAAGACAGAGGCTTGCAGCACTGCATAGATTACCGGTCCCTTAACAATATCACTAAGTTCTGTTACCTGCTCATTCTTGCCGCCCTGGAACAATTGAGAGGAGCAAACATTTTTACTTAGTTGGACCTCTGCAATGCCTACAACCTTACAAGTCGAAGCCTTCATGATCCCTACTGGCCACTATGAATATCTTTTCATGCCCTATGGATTAGTCACCGCCCCCTCCGTATTCCGAGACTTCATGTATGAGGTTCTCCTGGAGTTTCTCCACAAGTCAGCTCTGGTTTCATGATCCTGAATAATCCCGGAGTGAAAAGGATATGTCGCCACCACGTTGCTGAGATCCTAGAAAAACTAAGTGAGTACCAACTCTTCCTCAAGGCTGAAATGCACCTTCCATCAGTCCTCCATCCTCTTCCTCTGGTACATCATTGACCACTGGGGCATGCAGATGGACAAGGGGAAGGTGGCTCATCACAGACTGGCCAGTACCCACTTCATCAATGGAACTTCAAAGATTTCTCAGATTTTCCAACTTCTACCGCTGTTTCATCAAGAACATCTCCAGCCAACTATGAAATTCCCAGTCACCTGAGTTCCAATAAGTCACACATGCACCTCATGATCAACTCATCAACACCAGCACAAAAGCACACACCACAGTCCCCTCAGTGTCTGGTCTCCATGCTACATGTAGTGGATTACCACTGAAGCTATATTGAGTCAATGCCTAACTAATACTTACCTCGAAACTTATCTCTTATCTTCTCCTCTAGTTCCAGAGTGTTGCACAGATTGAGCACAGATGACCCGTTTCAAGAACTTGACGATAATCTTCCACAAGTTTTCCACCTTCCACCACCCGCAGCCCCAACCATCACCACTTCTTTGCCTTGCATCTACTCTAGTCCCATGGCTCAACCGGCGCCCTACTCTGGTTTGGCAGAGGAGTGCTCGCTAGTGTTTGAGATGCAGCTTATGTTGTATCCCCCTAAACAGTCTAAAATTGCTTATATTATTTCCTTGTTATCAGGTGCAGCATTACCATCTGGGCTCAAGTCGGACATGTTACTTGATGAATTCATTCATTTCAAGGAGGTGGTGGGCCATATGGCTGGAGATGTTTCAGTGTGATACAGTGTGTGTTTCTGTATCTTTCAAGATACAGTGTGTGTTCAAGAATATTTACTAAAATTTCGTACCCTCTTAGCAGCCAGCAGTTGGAATGAGCGATTGTTGCTAACAACCTACCGGCAAGGTTTAGAGCCCAAACTTTGGCTGCATCTGCTTACGAGTCCTGGTCTGATGTTCAGCCCATATGCACTCTTGTCTGAATGACATTGTGATCACTGCAGCATCCCGCCAGCCCTGCATAACCCAGCCCTGCATAACCCAGCCAGGAGCCCATGCATATAGATCACGGATGCATGACTCCTGCTGAGCGGCAGAGAAGGCTGATCTGGGGACTCTGTTTACATTGTGGCAACTCTGGATTACATTTGTGTACATCCAATGGTGAGTGTGATTCAGACCTTCTTTGTAAAGATGCAGCCACTGACTACCTGTGTATTGCTTACTGTATCTAACCTATTGGTTACAGTCACCTTTATTTAGGACCTGTAAGTCCTAAAGTGGGGCCAGAACTGTTATCCTGAATTTTCCCGAGCCTACTGTCAGAAATCACAGAGTCTACTGATCAATTCAATCTTCATTGTTAGTCCCCTAGAGAAACAATCTGTAGATATACCTTCTAGCTTTTACTTCGTGGTCAAGAAGGACAGACGCTTGTGGCATTGCATGCATTACAGATCTCTCAACAAGATAACAGTTAAGTTCCAGTATCTGCTTCCCCTCTTTCCCGTTGCCCTTGAGCATTTAATTGGAGTCTCCACGTTCACAAGGCTAGACCTCCGTAGAGCGTACAATTTGATAAGGATTGGTGAAGGTGATGAGTGGAAGACAGCTTTTGTGACCCCTACTGGCCTCTATGAGTACCTTGTAATGCCATACGGGCTAGTCAGTGCACCGTCAGCAGCAGGTTAAGCTAGCTCGACTCCATCCATGTGTGTACTTCTATCAGAAGCTCAGCCTGGTGGAAGTCAACTACAACATCAACAACAGAGAGCTCCTGGCCATCAAACTGGCTCTAGAGAAGTGGCATTGGCTGGAAGAAACAGGCGGATTGCAGGAGAGCCTAGATGCCCGCTTTCCAACCAGGTCCAGAAGGTATGGCTCTTCACATAGGATATTTGCCTGGGCCTGCCCAGTGGTAAGCTAAGTACCAGGTTTGTTGGCCCCTTTCCCATCTTGGAACACGTAAACCTGGTAACCTACAAACTGCAACTTCCACCTCAGTACAGAATTCAACCCGCGTTCCATGTGTCATTCCTCAAGCTATTTGTTGAACCTGTTCCTCTTCCCACAGAACCTGGCCCAGCTGAGGAGCCCTCTTCACCATTGCTCACAGTGGAGGGATCTAAATACAAAGTTAAGGAAATCTTGGAGCGTCAATGTCAATGTGGCCAGTTAGAATATTTGGTGGACTGAGAGAGCTATAGTCCTGAGGAGAGATCCTGGGTCCCTCGAGATGACATTTTAGACCCAACACTTCTGGAGGAATTCCATTCTGCTTATCCAGATTGTCCAGCATCCAGAGGAACCAATCATACCTGCACCACATAAGAACTACAATCACAAACACTATAAGATCAGACATCACACTTCAGTCACTGGGTTCATATTCACAATGTGGACTCAAACCCTTACTCCAACAAAGTTCTTG
This sequence comes from Puntigrus tetrazona, assembly GCF_018831695.1. NCBI lineage: Eukaryota > Metazoa > Chordata > Actinopteri > Cypriniformes > Cyprinidae > Puntigrus > Puntigrus tetrazona. Next base: position 21,203,495 of record NC_056702.1, on the reverse strand, counting down.
TTATATTTATCAAGTTACTTACCTCCTGTGGTTCTCCTTAGTTCCAGTTGTCTCCAGTGTCTCCAACTACGTCTCCTGTGGATGTGGTGTGTGTGCTTCTTGATCTCCATCGTCCCTTCTGTGCTCCTTTCTGTTCCTGGAAAAAACAAAAAGACTGTGTTGATTCTGTTCAATGGTATAGACCAGACCTGGGCAAACTACAGCCCTCGGGCCACATCCGGCCCTTTGTACGTTGGTTTCCGGCCTGCGCGAGTCAAATGTAATTACCATAAATTAAATTTTTTTAACTTTTATTTTGAAAAGCGTTACGTCACTAATTAAAGCGAGCGTATGCACGTAAGTGGGTGACGGTTAACAACTACAAATGATCTGAGCGGTTAACCCTCAAGATATCGGCTCACGCTAAGAAAAGAAAAGTAAAAAAAAAATGGACTGTCAAATATTTCTGTACAGAAGTACAGAAGAAGGTAAAGCAGTGTGCTCGATCTGTGGTACACAGATTGCTGTGTTTAAAGAGTAGAATTTGATTCGCCATTACACGACCAAGCATGAAGATAAATACAAAAATCTGTCCGATGAAGAGCGTGCAAGGGAGTCTGATGCATTGCTTGCAAATCTACAAACCCCAACAGGATTTTTAAACTTCCCACTGCCAGAGATGCAGCCGTCAGGACAAGTTATGTAATTTCTTACAAAATCGCCCAAAAAAAAAAAGTAAGTCGAATTTTTCCGATGGAGTTTTTAAGGAATGTTTATTGGACTCTGCTGCGCTGATATGCCCGGAGAAAAGGCGCATTTGAGAGCGTTTCACTCTCCCGACGCACTGTAACGAGGCGGATAGATGACATCACTGGAAATTTAGAGCTTCAGCTGACGAACAGAGCGGCTGACTTTGACTTTTTCTCTGGCTTTGGGACGAGAGCTGCGATGTACGTGACACCGCCCAGCTACTCATCTTCTTACGTGGAATAACTTCAGACTTTCAAATCACAGAGGAGTTGGCAGCCATGCAGTCATTAAAGGCACAACTACTGGTAATGATTTATTTAGAGAGGTAAATGCATGTTTGAACATTTTAGGTTTGAAATGGGACAAGCTTGCAGGTGTGACAACAGATGGTTGTCCAAATCTGACAGGGAAAAATGTTGGACTTTTAAAGAGAATGCAGGATAAAGTCACAGAAATGAACTCTGTTCAGAAATGGACATTTTGCACTGTCATCAGGAAGTGTTGTGTAAGACAGTGTTAAAATGAAACATGTAGTTGATGCTGTCAGTAAAACAGTTAACTTCATCAGAGCAATGGCTTTATATCACAATTTGTTGCATTGTTGGAGGAAAATTAACAAGTTAAAAATAAATTGCACTGATTCAAAAATTTTGTTTTCTTTTTTAACCTATACACCATAATTTCACATAACCTAATTTAAATATTTACAAAGTGTGTTAATCTTCTGATTATCAGTACCAGTTATTCAAAATATTTAATTTAGAGCATTTTACAATGAAAAAAAGGTGGTGGCCCTTGACGCAATTCTAGTTTCTCATGTGGCCCCTGATAGAAATTAATTGCCCACCCCTGGTATAGACTGTCTCAAGATTGAATACTGACCTGTTGTATCAGCCTCCACTGCCCATAGCTTATCTATGATCAGTAAACCTTGTTACATTTTTTTACCTAGCATCTTAATCTGATTCCATTAAAAAAACTGGAATTTATAGTTCTCATATTCTACATTTCTGTTTATGGAAACGGAGATAGCAATCTCAGTTTGTGTTTTTTTTAAATAAATACTGCTTGTAATTAATACCATTAGAATGTGTTTATTTTATACATAGGCTTATATATTATGTATTATATTTGTTTTGAATAGCATTAAATTTAAACAGTTTGAAGTGAGCAATAAAAAACATGTTTATGGTGTTAACAGATGCAATGTACTGTATGTTTTTTCTAAATCTGGTGCAACTTTTAAGAAAATATGGTAAATTATGCCTATATTTTGCTGCATTATTAAAACACATAAAATAGGGACCATATAAACGAATCAACCTGTCATAAATCAGCCTTAAATCTGTTGTAACTATGAGGATATCCTTGAAAAAAATCTTCTCTGTAAAGGGGTCCTCACTCCGAAATGTTAGAAAGCCCCAGTGCTTGGTAATGCGTTTATGGATGAGCATTTTGAGCGGAAGCTTGTGAAGGGCCTGATTCAAAACATGCAGATCCAGGATCGGTTGAAGACCACCACAATGAATTGGTTGAAGGGCTGTAAACCCTACTTCCATCTTGGCTGGAGAGACTATCTCGATTGCATCCTTTGCCAGAAGGACAGACAAGAGCGTCTCGGACTGGCATAGAAATCTTGAGGATGGTGCTGAACTTGGGAGGTTTCCGGGCGAACTGAATCACATAGGCAAGTCAGAACATCCAAATGAGCCACTGTGACGAGTTGGGAAGTGCAAGCCTGGCAACTGGCAATGGTGGGCATAATGGGCAAGAGTGAAGAAGTGTTGCATCGCTCACTGCTGACCCATGAGCACAAATTAATCAATAATGGAATAAATGATGCACTCCTCACCATCTCCTGAAGAGTAGTGTCTCCCTGGGCCACCTGTCTGAGGGCCACTTCGTTGAATTCCTGGAGGACTCGTGCAGCTCTTTTAGTTCCTTGGCTTGATGGACCTGCAGGATCACCATGACATGCAAAGCAGAGGCAGCTTGGCCAGCAGCACTGTTGGCTTTAGCAGCGAGAACTGCCATAGTCCTACATGCTCTGGATGGTAGGCGAGGTCTGGGCAGGGAAAGCATGACCAGGAGCTCTGGATCCACTTCAGCAGAGGTCGCAGCTCACAAAGAAGGAGGCCTTGCCAAGTTATCATCCTCAACCTATGATAGCCCATCCCTGAAGCTGTGAGTGTCATCTGGTCTGTCCCGATTCCCAATTAATGAAATTTCATAACATTTACACAACTGATCAGCAGTAAACACACAGAAGTAATATAAAACAATATTATAAAACAAATTATAAAAGTATTAGTCGAAAGGTCATCATACCTCATAATGATTTTGTGCGGGAATATCTGTTTACAGAAAACTTCCCCAAGTGGTTTGCCCACTTCCTTTAAATACCCAGACAGATCAAAAAATCAAACATTTAGCACCCAAATGTGAAACCTCTTCCCAGACCATTCCCATGCTCATCCTTGGAGCAAAGACAAATGGTTATCAAATGGTCTTTATTGGGGCACACGCTCACCATTTGACCAGAAACCCTTTCTCCAGTCACACCTGAATTATTTACATTAGCCTCCCATCTGCATCTGTCACATAAGGGGAAGGAGAGGTTTATCTAAACAGGAACCAAAAACATGAGGGCTATCAATCAATCAATCATTTTTATTTATATAGCGCTTTTAACAACACAGGTTGCATCAAAGCACTGTACAGTATAATGTAGAAAAGTACAATGACCGGGATGTATAATGAGGAGTGACCAATTTGTTATTAAATGCAGAGACGATCTCTGTAATCAATTCAACGATAATCATTAGAAGTTAAGTTTCCCCAACAAAGCAAGCCAGAGGCGACAGTGGCAAAAAATAAAACCCAATCCATACATAATGGAAAAAAAACCTTGGGAGAAACCAGACTCAGTTGGGGTCAGTCCTCCTCTGACCGGACGCCCAGCACTTAACTTCCAGTTCAATTTAAACGCAGCTGTGTCAGATAGTGTAAATGACTTAGTGTGTGTGTGTGTATGTGTGTGTGTGTGCATCAGGATCTGGTGATCTGTCCACGGGTGCATCTAGGTTTTCTGGTCTCTGATGAACATAATCTCTGTGTGCTGATCCACCATCTAGTCTGGATACAAACTGTGAAAACAGATTAAGAAAGAGACAGGACTAATATTAGCGTAGATGTCATTCTTTTACGATGTCACAAGTACGTCGTATTTTAGGAGTAGTGTTCCCGGTTCCAGCTTATCTAAGTAAGGCAGACTAAAAATCCTTTAATAGATTTGAGTAATAAAAAGTATGTTGGGGTGTTATGTTTAGGCTAAGTTAAAAGATGTGTCTTTAATCTAGATTTAAACTGGCAGAGTGTGTCTGCTTCCGAACAGAGTTAGGAGGTTGTTCCAGAGTTTAGGTGCTAGATAGGAAAAGGATCTGCCGCCCACAGTTGATTTTGATATTCTAGGTCAGTGGTTTTCAACCTGTGGGCATGCCCCAGTGGGCCGCTAACGGTATTGCAGGGGGCCGCCAGTTATTATCAATAGAAATAATAATATTGCTAATATCGTAAAAATGTGTAGTAATAATTAAATATCATAATTAATTAAATAAAAAAAATAATAATAAACTGTTACTATCGTTCACTATTCCAGGTCGTTGATTGGTTTAAAAACAACCCACTTGATTTAGGCTATGTAACATATTTTTGCTGCATACATTTAAATTTTTTTTTTTTTATTTTTTTGCAGTGGGCCGCGGAAACATATGTGTTTGGTTGTGTGGGCTGTGAGTTAAAAAAGGTTGGGAACCACTGTTCTAGAGTATTATCAACTGGCCAGAGTTTTGAGAAGCATGCGGACGTGCAGGACTATAATATGATAAGAGCTCGCTCAAGTATTGAGGAGATAAACCATTCAGGGCTTTATAGGTAATTAATAAGATTTTAAAATCTATCCGATGTTTGATAGGGAGCCAGTGCAGTGTTGACAGAACCGGGCTAATATGATCATACTTCCTAGTTCTAGTAAGGACTCTAGCTGCTGTGTTTTGGACTAGCTAAAGTTTGTTTATTAAGCGTGCAGAACAACCACCCAATAAAGCATTACAATAATCTAACCTCGAGGTCATAAACGCATTAATTAATATTTCTGCATTAGACGTTGAAAGCATAGGTCGTAATTTAGATATATTTTTAAGATGGAAAAACACAGTTTTACAGATGCAAGAAACATGGTTGTCGAAGGAAAGATTGCGGTCAAACAGCACACCTAGGTTCCTAACTGATGATGAAGAATTAACAGAGCAGCCATCAAGTGATAGGCTGTGTTCTGGATTATTATATGTGGGGTTTTTACATCCAATTATTAGCACCTCAGTATTTTCAGAAGAACTAAGAAGTTACTCATCATCCACTTCTTTATCTACTATGCATTCTGTTAGATTCTCAATTTGGTGTGTATCACCAGGCTGCGCTGAAATATAGAGCTGAGTATCATCAGCATAGCAGTGAAAGCTAACACCATGTCTCCTGATAATGTCTAAAAGAAGTTTACACTTCAATAATCAATGCTAATTCAGAGTCAACAAGGATGTTAACATAGTTAAACTCAGACAATTCAGGTTCTGCAAGTTGTGCAGTAGCCTACCATTCCTGTTACATAATACAAGTTGAGACATTGAGCAAAACACCTTTACACTTACTGTGTAAAAAAAACAGATTTATTTAAAATAGCTACATTTCAAATTATTTAAATTTCATATGGACACCTGTCCAGACCATCATATTATTGCATCATTTTGATCGATTACATCTAAGTTATCAGATTTAGAATGTAATAACACAGGTTACAAACAACCATCTTAGATCTTAGTTTACAAGATTTAACATTGCACAATTCAGATTTTAGATATGTAAATATACAAACAGATATCTGGAGAATTCTACTTATGTTTTACACTTTGCACTTAAACAGAATTCAATAAACAAACTCTTCAAAAGCACATTTTGCAAATAGCCTTAAGACTTTATAAAGACAGTTCTTTTGAAAGATTAAATTGATTCACTTTGTTGACAGTTCAGTTGTTGTACATTATATGCAGTTTTGGTCATGTGGTTGTCATGAGCAAATTTCTGAAGTCACGCACAAGGAGAATGACGATGTGTTATTTGTAGAAAACCCACCTATTAGATTTGACTGGGAGGGACTTATTTCTTAAATAGAGCTGTATTTAAGTTATAGACAACCATTATTCAGACAGACACTCTTCACTGACTATTGGTGTGTAAGAATATCCATACTTTTGTATAAATTGGTCTAGAATTTGTTTGAAAACTATGCATTTATTGTAACACTGATCTAAAAAAGTGAATATTTTTTTATTACAGTCAGATCTTCTGTGAGGTTCAATCCAGCAGTCCAGGTGAGCTGAAAAAGATAAAGATATTATCTTCTAAAAGAAGAATGTAATTGACTTTTTTAGATGATTTGAGCTATACATATTATGTTTAGCATAATTAATTGTTCTTAAAAGTATTTAAAATTATTTGATTAATATTTGTTTTTTTATTAGCAGATAACTAAACAGTTGTAAAGGGCTTCATTGTCTAAAGTCAATTAGAAACATGGGTGATGTCAAGGTGAGTTGAAATGTATATTTATATATAATTTATATTGTGTTATGTATAAAATGTTCATTTGTAATCATTTCATTGTGATATATCACATTGTGATATATAGATCATTTTGCAATATATTTTTGTAATTATTTTTAAGTAAAAAAATAATTAAAATAATAATTGCATGTTAATTTGATTCATATGGAAAGCAGTGGAAAGTGGAGCGTAATGAAAATTAATGGACTTTGTTCATATGCATCAAACAAAAGTAAAGGAAGCAGTATTATTCAATTTCAAAATAAAATAAAAATAAATAATAATAATAATAATAATAATAATATAGCTACAAGCAGTAATTAAGGGACCAAGCACTGCAAAAACAAGCATCAGGCCATCAGGTTTTACTTTCACAATCACAGTCTCCAAAACATAGCACGGCAACAACATTACAAAGAGAATAATAGCTCCACCTTCCTTCGTTGCGTAAACATTTGGGTGGTGTTTGAAACTAAACCCACTCTTTTTTTCTGAAATGTCAAGACAAGGGTTATTCTGAAACTAGCTATAAATCGTACCGATATGGGAGTTGGCTCTTCTTCAATAGTAAATAGCAACCTGTGTTATGTTAGCATGCTAGTCACTTGCTAATCATGCTGGAAACATGCTAGCAACATGCTAGCCACTTGCTAATCATGCTAGAAACATGCTAGTAACATGCTAGTCATGTTTAGCAACATGCTAGTCACTTTGCTAATCATGTTAGAAGCATGCTAGCGACATGCTAGTCACTTGCTAATCATGCAAGAAACATGCTAGTCATGCTGGCAACATGCTAGTCATCTTCAGCAACTAGCTAGTCACTTAGCTAATCATGCTGGAAACAGGCTAGTGACGTGCTAGCGACATGCTAATCATGCTCGAAACATGCTAGTCATGCTATCATCATGCTAGTCACTTGCTAATCATGCTGGAAACTTGCTTACAACATTCTAGTCATGCTAGCAACAAGCTAGTCACTTTGCTAATCATGCTGGAAACATGCTAGTGACATGTTAGTCAGGCTAGCAACATGCTAGTCACTTGTTAATCATGCTGGAAACATGCTGGCGACATGCTAATCAATTGCTAATCATGCAGGAAACATGCTAGTGACATGCTTAGTCATGCTAACAACATGCTAGTCACATGGTAATCATGCTAGAAACATGCTAGCGTTAAACAAGCATATCTTTAAATTAGAATGTCATAAAAGACTTTTGTGCGGAAACAGCCAATTATCAATCATCATCACGCCCTAGCAACCATTATCAAACAACCTAGCAGCAAACCCTAAACAGACATATCTTCAAAACCGAATGTCACAGAGACATGGGGGTGAGCTTGTTTGACTCAGGGCAGCAGACTGCTAATCGTGAATTACTATTGCGGGGATAACACAATAACTTTTTCCTAGCCACGCCTAGCAACAACTGTCAATGACCATAGCAACCCAAGTCCACACAGGCTTAGAGACAGGTTGGTTGGTTTATATCATTCATAATGAAAGCAGTCTTTAGTGCATCATGATGGTCAGCTGCCATTCCACTTAGTAGCAACAAACAATGTGCCCTAGCAAACCGATTAACAAGACCTATATCTCTGCATCACAATATTGTATAGACATGGAAACTGATTCCTCTGACTAGTGTTAACAACATTTTTCAGGAAATTTAACTTCTAGTTTTATATGCTGTTCCCTTACTATGCACTGAATTATGGAAAATCTTCTGAAACGAATGTTGAATCAATGCTGCTTTAAAATGTCCGTATTAAAGCATTTTAGTAGACTGTATGTTAAGGTAGCATTATTTAATTTCTGTCAGTAATAAAAGCTTTACTCCTGTAGTTCATTTCTAGTTGGTTAAGTTGACTACTTATATTTTATAGAATCTACAGAGAAAGAAGCTATCAGAATCTCCTGATGACAGTGACTCTTCAGATGAGACAGTTGAATCTCCTTTACTGAAACGTGAGTAAATCACCCCTCAGAAATTACAGCAGTGGTTCCCAACCGGTGTGCCGCGGCACTAAGGGTGCCGTGAGATCTTTTTTGAGGGTGCCGCCAAAATTTCGGGAAAAAATTGCACTAACGTCATTCTCTCTTGGCGGGAGAGGGGGAGGACTACCGAGATAGCGGAGTAGAGACCTGCAATCCCGCGGGAGTACCGCGGTCTCGCGGGACCGCGCGCAACCCAGAGCGGCGCAGGACGAGGTTTGATATGTGAACGCTTGGGTGCGGGCGGTAAAGGTCCTCGTGTGTGTGCGGGTTGCGGGAGAATAAAATTATTTCGCGGGACTCCGCAAAATGGAAATATCTTAAAATTAAATAGTTAAAAGAAATAAAATATTATTTATCTGCTGCACAAAAACAACACGAACAACTCAAAATAACATGTGAAATTCTCACGTGGTTCTTGCGAGGAACAAAGACCATAGACCCACACCGAGCATGACACAGGTGGAGCGCTTAGTGCTACAGATATTAGTTCATTATTAAAGAAAGGAACATACAGAACTACAAAGCCAAACAAAGGGAAATCCGATATTTGGAAATGTTTTTCTATAGTATGTGACGGTATGGAAAGCACCCACCCTCGCCAGCATGCCTCAGTACTGATTGGTGACTCAAAGGAGGCAGAAGATATTGTATTAAGCAGCAAATTTGTGATCAAGTGCAATTCTTGTGATAAGCTAAAACTGTGTTTGTCGCTCTCTACTTAACTATCAGAAACTAGTTAGTAAACTATTAGTAAACTAGGTATAAGGTGTTGTTGCATGCAAACTCTCGAAATGAAACAAATAAATAAATAAGAAAAAAAGCTACAGAGATTTTAAATATCTATTTCCTTATAAAGTGTGGGAACTTTTGAAAGGCTTTCCAAGGGTGCCTCAAACAAGAAAAGGTTGGGAACCACTGATTTACAGTCTGATGTTACAAACAATTAAGAAATAACTAAAACAATAAAAAAACTAAAATAAACTCAAAAAAGTTGTTTAGCAGTAGTTTTTACCATGTTCTCATAATTTGGGGTATTGTATGTCAAGTATGAACAATTATTTGCATACAATAAAACTGATATTATTTCACTGATTTCTGAAGAACAAACTCAACACCACCTAATAATTTCAGTTTGCACATAAATGTTAGAAGTAATCAACAGCAAGTAAACATACCTTATACATACCACCTTTTTCTGAAGTTGCACAGGATTAGTTTAAAACATTTAAATTCTAATTTAACCAAATATGTTTGTATAGTCGTATCATTTGTAATAAACCCAAATACAAACTGATAATGCAGAACCCCTGCTTGCATAATAAATATTGAATATATTTATGTAATATGTTTTATGTATTGTTAAAATACAACAGCCTTGTTTACTCTACAAATCAAGATTAACTTTACGTTTAACGGAATTAACATAATTAACATCATTTAACAGCAGCTTAGCTTAAACTAGCTTCTCTACTATATAAGCCTTTTAATATCATCACTGTATTGTGAACAAACAGCCCGGTGCCAAACTTTTCAGTTTAAATATTAACTTTTTGTGTCTTTTACCTTTTGGAGGGCATAGTTAACATCAAGACATATAGCATTATCGTTTGGCTCCAGAAATAAGATGAAAAATATGGCGTGGCGGAGCATGATGCCTAAATTCTCTTTTGGGTAGTAATGCATGAGTGTTAGAATCATAGACTGTAAAAAAGAGTAATATTAAGGTTTTTAAAATTAACAACAACAAAATTATTTTGAAGACACATATTTGCACTATAGATCAATGTAATCACCCTATATGGGATTAATTATGTTGCACATTTGTTAAACAAATAGGGTCCCATGTGTAGCCCATCTTGAGCCCATGCACTCATTTCCCATTTATTCCCACTAGAATCCACATGGGAAGCCCACCTGGGTTCACTTATGGCCACCCTCTACTGAGGAAGTGCCCCAGCCAAATTTAAACTATGTATCATGTTAGCAGTTTGCATTGTATGCATCAGCAAATATTAAGAACATTAGCAGCAATTTTAGCACCAGTGTTTATAAGGCATGTAATCACTCTGAGGACATGTTGATAATGAAAATATGAACAGATTACATGAGATATGTATTCTTTTTAGTATGCATTTTAACTGGGGTTTACCATACAGTTGTATGTTATTTTCCATATTTTCCATTTGTCCATATTTTCATTGCGTTCGAGTTTGTGGTTGATTTCAGCTGCAGTGTCAAAGAAGCACACATATGCAGTCATCCCAATGATCACATTGCGGCAAGATGGAATTAAGAGTATTGCTAAAATATCTATCTATTGCGATGTATTGCTAAATTAAATGTATTATGCGTAGTATAGTGCTACAAAAGAAATGAAGTTTCAGAAATTAAGAAAAATTTACATACACATACACGTGTGTGTGTGTGTGTGTGTGTGTGTGTGTGTGTGTGTTTATAGGTTTGTTTTTCCCCTAATGAAATGGTTGTGCAATTACAATATTTTGTGGGCATTTCTCTACATGTTGATTGTAGGAGTTTTTGAAGAACATGGATACACCAAAATAGGGACAACTGGGACAGGGATTTCAGGAATAGTGTATCAGGTGACCAACAATTCTGGAGAGCATTATGTGATTAAACAGATGAACTCCAGAGAGAAGTAAATACAAAACAAGTCTGTAATAATAAATCAATAAGTTTTTAATTTATTTTAAAACTAAAACAAAACCCCCTTACCCAAAAATTCTTCTCAGAGGAAGGAGCAGAGCGCTGTCAAATGGAAGTCATGATCCTAAGAAAATGATCCATGGATATATTGTTTCTTATGTGGAATCATTTGAAGGGTTTGTTTCTTTAGATGTTAGTATTTATATATTTATATTTTCTCTCAAAACTTTATAGAACAACTAGCAATAAACAATGGTGAACAGTTGCTCTGCTTTAAAAAAGCTATTAAAAATAGGAAATGCATTTATTATCAGTTACACTCATGTTTGATGGGATATTTTTAGATAAAGAAACTGGACTCTTTTTATATTGTGATGGAGTATTGTCTTGGGAGGAGATCTTTACAAGAGGATGAAAAAGCAGGCTGAGGAAGGCTTTTTGAAGAACAACAGGTGAGTATTTTTTGTAGTCATACTGTACATACTCTATGCTGAACCCTCGAGAAGCAAGTTAGATAAACACTTTTTGAAGGCTAAGCTGCTCCCTCAACACCGGGGTTTGATGTTTCTATCCTAATCTCCATGCTCAGATACTTTGCCGTAATCAATGAGAGAGGGACTAGGAACACGGGCAGTGTACTAAAATGACTGTGATTACAGAGTGATCAGTCCCGGGTTGAGCAGACGCACAAACTATCAGTCCCCTCAAGTGGCATTATTTCTCAGAGCCTTTACACCATGACAGTGCTTCAAATATATGACCTGGGCTGACCTGTTAAGAGCTGGATGACGGGAGGAAGTAAAATCTGAGGACATCCAAGAACTGGACTTGTTTCTCCACACACCACAAAGAGACCACCAAAAGCCATTATATGGTGTCCATTTTGCCTCAGTGCTCTCGAGAGACCCAGCAGCCCTGGGGTCTCACCAGACCTCTGAGGAGTCTCTTGATACACACCAGAGTTCATCTAGAGAGCCGTGCTTCCTGCAGACTGTAGAAGAGGTTATTGGGAAGGAGGTCACTTGGTTTCCTCCACCTCATTTCAGTGGGAAAGAGAGCTAATGAGCCACAGGTGAGAAGGAAGCAAAGTGGTTAATCAGATGACAGTGGGACAGGCAAACACCCAACACATGGCAAACAGTTAGACAGACAAAAAAACAAAAACAAACTGAACAGACTGAAGTCATGGCACACGCCTTAGCAAGCTAAAGAGAAACTAGCAGTGACAGATCCTGATTGCAGAGAGCTGTCACAGCTGTCTAACTGCAACAAGAATTCAGAGAGTGGTTTGTAATTGTGCAGGTACCGTAAAAAGCTCACCTGGAAACACCAAATGGAAATAGTACAGGCACATGCTTTGTTTTACTAATCTCATACTGAAGTGACATTTTGCAATGTCTTTAGCGTCTCACTAAATGAGGACATGAATACATCAACAACATCCCCAGAACTGCTCTGAGAGTCACTTCATAGTTCCATTTTGTTTGAGTAAAACTTTCATAAAATATACATAGGCTACAAAACCTTAAAGGTCTCCTTGGCAACACGTCAAAGTAAAAGCGGGTTTAAAAAGATTACAAAGTATAAAGTAATACTCCTCTGTTTTCTCCTTGTCTATCATGTCTGTACAGATCTTGAGCTGGTTTGTTTCAGATTTGTCTGGCCCTTCAGTATCTACACGAGAGAGAGGAGGGATATTTTGTCACAGAGACATAAAACCTCAGGTGAACACTGACTAAACTCAGCAAATATTTGCCACCAAAATCAAATTGAAGTATAATTTATAAGATGTCTGTTTTCATTGTAGAATGTTTTCTGACTGAAGATGACTACATCAATCCTAGGAGACTTTGGATACTCAAAAGTGCACACAAGGTAACAAATACAAACCACAAAATTGTAGTAGGATCTAAGTGATTATGCAGAAGTAAGCAATTGCACACTCTGGTATCACAGTGTGGTTAAGGCAATGAGCACTCGAGGAGAATATAACTCTTTACAGTTTTAATACTCCACAAAGAGTAAATAATGTCTGACAGGCAGACAGGCAGAGTGAAGTAGAACCACACACTTAATCAAAGACGAGACCAGACAATTAGAACTGAAACAAACTAGAACTTAGAAACACACAGGAAATTGCAAAATTAACAAGACACATGAATACAAGAGACAATTAACTGAGCGTAGGAGTACATAACACATGGGATAAGAAAGCAACAACAAATGGACCAAATATGACTTACATGAAAGGTGATACTACTATACATTTACAGAGTTCACTGTAGTCAATGTCATCAACCAATTAATGGCCCAGCTTGAAGAGAAGATATCACTCCACTTTGCTTGGCCTGTTTGTGAGGGAGATTTAGAACCTTATTATCTTACTTCATGCAATATAAATTACAATACAGATTGAAGCGTTTAGATTATAAACTTAAAATACTACTGTTATATGTCTATATTTCTACTCCAGGTATAATATTAAAAATAAGTCATTTGATTGCACAATTCCTCTCCCTGTACCAGGATAACAATCTTATCCTTATAATGTTGGAGTCAACTTTATTGTTAATTTAAATACCTAAATATCTGAAACTTTTGGAATTATTCATTTTTAATTGAATTTTTTTATTGTATCTTTAAAATGGAACGTTATGACATCTCATTTGGCCAGATTTGGTGATCTGCTTTTTTTCTTTTCAGCTACGATGATTTGGATTTCATCCTTAATAAAGGTCCAACGAAGATTTGTTTACTCTTTGAAAATTATTTGTGAAGTTTTTAGTATTTCACTGA